>NC_058031.1:20226223-20526223 GCF_019176455.1 Solea senegalensis
CAAAAAAAAAAGGCTACATGGTACTTTTGTGTGACTTTGCTCAGTGGAGAGCTTCCTCTGTCATCAGCACAGGAATATAAATAACTTAATGCGATGAGAAACAAACAATTCAAAAATAGCACACTCTGCTTCTGCTGTACGGGGTTTTTTTATTTGTAGAAACTTCAAGGGTAACCAGCCAATCAGTCAATCAATCACATCAGTGAGTGTACTTCACTTAACACATTCACAGTTTTGTGACACAAGTAAACAGGTGCATGAGATTCACTTCAACTGTGCTCTGTTCACCCCTTCACCAACGACAACGTGGACACTTCTGCAGGAAAAGGCTGGAGATGATCGCCATGTGGGCACTTGAGATGGAAACACAGCGAGTCTCTTTCCCAAGAGCAAGCCACTGACTTGTTATTTGTTTTCTGTGTTTTCCAGAAGAGGAAAAAAAAAAGGAAATTAAAAGGTAAAGACACGTTATTTTGTGCAGCATATCATCAAGCCTGCGAGAAGAAAAAACACTGAGGGTGTGATTGTTTTTCCCCAGTTTCAGTTTCCTGTAGATAATGGCTTAGATCACACCCTCCTACACAGGAGGCCATTTCATGATTTTTACCCTGCCCTCCGTGGAAATACGAATATGATAAAACAAAAACGTAAGGCTTGAATAAAAGAAGCAGTCACTCGTAAAAACACAGATATTGCACCTTTCAAACTGGAAGAAAAACATGGTTTTAAGAGCAGACACGCCTGACATACATGAAATAGTTAATGGAAGAAATATGGATGAGACGGCGCTGTTTCCTACTTGTCTCCACATGCCCCGGACATAACTGTTTACACTGATACTCTAACTCCTGGACATGTCACGTTTAATGGGAGCGTAGCCTGTGATGATTTGTCTTGTTGTTCCTGACAAGAAATTGACTAAACACAAACATGACAGGTCCTGATTCAGTGAAATGTTGCCAATTCATCCAGGGTGGATTAGTGGAACATGCTGCAGCGCAAAGGTCTTTGTGGAGACTGGAAACTGTTCCAGTGAAGCACAGAATTTGGACCGTCGTAACTTTTCGACTGACGCTGCCTTCGAGGGTTCATGTGTCAGCTTTAAATGAAAATAATCCCCACAAATAAAAAAGCTACGGTCTGTTATTTGTTTCTGAAATCCTCTTTCACATTCTGAGACCAATCAATAAATAAAACTGTTAAACAGAGGGAAGACTCTGACAATACTGTAATAAACATGACCCATACTTTGAGTCAGACCACACGACATGATTTGATGTCACTGACCGCGTGGGCAGGGAGCGACTGGAAACCTGAGCTGAAAAAGAACTAGAGAGTGGATGATTACACAAGTCCACAGCACCAAGTTTGTAACAACCCCCTTGTATTCTATGACGGGCTAAATACAGAAGAGGAGACTGCACTGACACTGATAAATGGTTTCAAGGCATTTCTTTTTAAAAGATATCAAGATATCCAAACCACTCATTCTTTTGCCATACGGTCCCTAAGGTATGAGCTGCTTTTAATGACTCTTTCTTTTAAATGTATCATCGCCAAAGGAGGCGACATTTTAGAGCCGTGTGATCCTGCGATATTTTTTGCTTCAGGTTATCATACTGTCAGAATCTCACGCCTCACAGCGCCTCACTGACACCAGAGTGAGTCCGCCCTGTATCTTCTTTTAGTTATGTCCAATGTAGGGTCCCTTTTGACTGGGCTACCCAAAGCTTCCGAGACGTACACCACTGAAGACGAAAGCCAGACGTTAGCGAGCGATCAAATCACGTCACAGACAAACGACCGAGAAAGTGCAGCCGAAAACTCTCAAAAGTTCTACTTCGGGCAACTATTGGTGCTTTTCCATTAAACAGACGCAACTTTTTATGTTTTTTTTTATTGGCTTTTCCATTAAGGCTAGTACCGGGTACCTGCTGCGCTGATACGAATGTGACGTCAACAGACAGAGAGTGTCGTCACGGGAAGAGTCATGATATCCGGCACAAGAATCAAAACAAACAATGCCAATCTGTAGATCAGTAAAAGACTTAAAAAACCTGAAAACATGCATTTACCTCCAAAAAAATCTGGTGTATTTAAGACAACGCAACTTGTTGCCATAATATTTAGGGGTAGTGTATTTCATTTCGACCTTTAAATGTGATGATTTTGTCTCACGACCTTCAAATCCCTAAATTCTATTATTGTCTTTCTGTGTGAATGTGCTTCAATGTGCAAATGTCTGGACCCTATTTGTTGTGGTAATCAGAGAAGGGCGAAGTATTGTTTTGAAACTTTGACCTGAAAAAGATCCAACTGGGACTGGAACGAGAAGCAGAGTCATCTAAACACATGCGGCAGAAGAAATAAATATGTTTCCTCCCAAAATAAGAAAGTAGGACGACAACGGCAGCTGCATAAGAGTTTTGTGTTTCCTGTACAGGCCTTGTGTAATCCAGTACTAACTGTAAAGGAAACTGACAAAGCTAAAATCACAACGAACAAAAACGGAGTCAGTTAATGGCGTTCAAAAGTAGATTTCCCTTCTAAGACTGTTCCCCCTTAAACCCTGGGAAATACTTATTCATCATTTATCACTGGAAGTTTTACTCAAATCTCATGCTCCCCTAAAACCGAGCCAGTTCCTTAACATTCTGCTGAGTCACTCAAACCACACTTTCTGTTTTGCCTGTAATTAGTACAGATTTAGTTCTTTTACAAAACCTTGCTGCAAAACCTTTCTTTTGGGAATTTACAGCCCTGGAAAATTTTTTTTTTTTTTCATTTACGATATATTATAAACAAAATTTGAGCCATTTCATATGCAAGTCAAATCTCCCGTTTTTCCCTGAAAGCACTTGTTTTTTTTTTTTCTTCCAGACACAGAACGAGACAACAGTCTGAGTCACTCATTAGGTTGCATCATTTAACAAACTTTCATGAAATTATGGACTAAACACTCACTCCCTTAGCAGTTTTAAGCGGAATTTTGCAAGTCTGGTCCCTTTTTTCCACCTTATTCTCTACAGCGCTCCCCCTACGGTTTGGGAGCCCATATTTTTTCAACCCCACCGAGTACATCCATCGTCTTTAACTGCACTGTCGTTAAAAACTCCACCACCGCTACCACTAAAATGATGCTATCAATGCCTTGATCTTATAGCCGGGCCCCGGCTCGGGTGTGAGACCTCGCAAGGCTAACAGACGGTAGGCGGAGTGGAGACAGCGCCCAATCTCGCAACAACAAGCCATTTCACCATCACAATGACTCAGAAGCTGTTAAATTAGGGTCAAAATCCTGCACAGTTCTACTTTCTACACCCTCTTCTTCCTACGTCACTCACAATGCAACTCATCCATTCAAAGGCTTTTTAATGAACAATGAATCCGTTTGTCATGAGCCGATCTTCCTGCTCATTAATAAACACTTTCCTAACATTAACGTCGACATGTGCTGAACGGGGTCGTTCAGTGCAGCGGAAGATTACTGGACGTGGATTAACCCCTTGGTGTTCCTGCCTTCATGCTAACAAGGGGAGCTCAGAGCAGGACTAATGCAGGGCTGGACCCGGCCCTGACCACAGCTATGCAGTTGTTTGTTCAGCCTACCTGCCCAGAGCTAAATACAGACAGTGATAGAGGGGCGACGGTGACACATTTTTACTGCAGGATTTCCTATAAAAGATATGAAGATAGTGTCAAAGAAAGCTGTGAAAAATAAGCTCTGGATCTATTCGCCACGGGTTTGATAAGAAAGGTGTATCATATGGTAAAGTATAGAGGTGCTTGGAAGATTTCGATTTGGCATCAGTTTATGTGCAAAAGCCAAGACAGCGAGTAACTTTCCGTACAAGTCAATATTTACTAGGAAAGAAGAAAAACTCCTCATAATTCAATTCATTTTCACAAAATGAGGAGCACCAGATCCACACGGTTCCATAATAAATACTTCATGCTCTGACACACATAAATTAAGGCCTTACAGAGAGATTGTGCTGTAGGTGCTTTGAAACGCTGTGCTGTGTTCAGGTTCACAGTCGGCACATTCACCTCTGCGCCTGTGAGAGAGGAGAACCCGCTCCTCTGAGGTGAATGTATGGCACGGGATGGGGGGGGAGAGCCATAGGAAACCTTTTTTTAACTGTGGATTGCAGCACAGCAAAGTTAAGTAAGGCACATTACAACGACTCCACAGCCACATGTAACACACAGACACACAAACACTACACGTCAAAGAAAGATTTGCTCAATTTGACGACCTAACATCTAGGCAAGAGAAGGAAAAACAAAAAAGTAAATAAAAAAATAAATACTGAATTCTAACTAAAGATACAGCCCTGATGGAAAGGGCTTGTCGACAAGTTAATGTATTAAACTGCACTTTCAAAATACACTGTCTGGATTCTGCTCTGCTATATGTGACATATTCTTGGTCAATTTCGGCACAAACTGTGTCTTTTTTCCCTCCCACTAAGAAATTCACTTCCATTTACCAGAGAGTTGAACCGTGTTCGTTCTCCGTAGTCTTTTTTTGGGGAGGGGGGGAGTAGTAGTGAGGAGTCTGTGATAGACCACAAAGTGCAAAGACATCATTACTGAAATGAGATGTGATCCATTCATGGCACTAACGACTGTCCTTCATTCTCTGCCAATCACCGAGTCCTGAGATACTCTGGTGTGGAGTAGTTGAAGAGCAGGAAGTCCATGCGATACAGGTTGAACAGTTTCTTTTGATAGAAAGGACTGATCTGCTTAAAAAAGCGTGCGGCCATGTTTCCGTCTGTCCTGGTACTCTTTCCGGATGTTGGAAATTCAAGCGTCCCCTCCACTCCGGCTAACCTGAGCACAGCCTGAGCGTCCGGCTCCAGAGTCTCGTACTTGCCCACTACATCGTAGTGGATCAGACATGGATGGCAGAGGGAGTGCACGCGTTCCCAGTGCTCGTTCAAAGGCTCCTCCCGCTGGGTCCGGGGATCCACGAGATACTGGACGAACTCGTGGAAAGAAACGTTATCCCCTTTCTGCAGTGCTTCGGGCTCCGGGTTGGGCCGATGCCGGCGGATGATCTTGGTTCCGTAGCGCTTGTGGAAAGCGGTGTTGTAGCGGCGCGTGAACTTGTTCCGGTAGGCGGACACCAAACGCTCGAAGGGCTCCCGCACGAAGATGAATTTGAGGTAGCTGCGAAGGCGTTGGTTGATCTCTGGGACCGAGAACTCGGAAAGCGTGCGGAGGTTGCCAGCGACGTGCGCCTCGTTGGCAGGGATGGCGAGGGGGTCGGTGTAACGACCGTCACTGGTGAGGACCATGAGGACACGCTTCCAGTTTGTGCAGGCTACCTGAAAATCATAGAAGCAGGGTGGATTTCAAACACTGTGTCAATCATGTTTTCTTTTTTCTTTGCAGCTTCAGTATTAGCAGTTAAAAAACTAGTTAAACATGATTCTCAATTCAATATCAATTATTATCTTAATAGAATGTATTACTTGAACACACTTGAAAGTATAACAAAGTGAATGTTTTACTAAAATGAGAAATGATTCTCTGTTTAACAAGTGTTTATTGTTATCTGGTTTCTTTAACTTTCACTCAAGAGCAAAAAAGTATCTGAGATCAACCAATTTGGACATTTGTATTGCTAGAATCTTTGTGGCCATTTTGCTATTTCAAAATATTAAAAAGGTTTGATGACTTCCAGGTCTAGGACCTCACTTCAGCTTTGTTCTTTGACCCTTGCTGGGACTTTGAATGGGCGTAAATGATACACTTCTCCCATTTTTCCCTAATACAAGTCTTTGAGGGCCACACGGTGGGGTAGTGGTTAGCACTCTCGCCTTGCAGCGAGAAGACCCGGGTTCGAGCCCCGGTTGGAACAAGGGCCTTTCTGCATGGAGTTTGCATGTTCTCCCCGTGTGTGCGTGGGTTCTCTCCGGGTTCTCCGGCTTCCTCCCACATTCCAAAAACATGCAATGTGGGGATTAGGTAAATTGGACGCTCTAAATTGACCATAGGAGTGAGTGTGAGAGTGAATGGTTGTTTGTCTCTAGCTGTGTGTGGCCCTGCGATGGACTGGCGAACTGTCCAGGGTGTACCCCGCCTATCGCCCGATGTAGCTGAGATTGGCACAGCACCCCCCGTGACCCTCTGGTGGAGGATAAAGCGGTTAGATGATGACTGACTGACTGACAAGTCTTTGAGCTTTAAAGAGACTTTCATAGCTTCTTTTAAACAGACGTATGAATGAGCCGTATATTTTGGCTTGGAGGTGATGACGACGGTTCTTGTAAACTGTCGTGTAATGATGGTTAACTTAGACGAGAAAGAGTGCTGTTTTAGACTCAAACTGTAGCTACAATAACTATATTCCAGTTGTAATTAGAAATCAGACCTGTACCTCCACCTCCCTCACCGTCCCCTGCCTTCCCTCACATGGTCTGAAAAGCACTCTAGTTTAGAATTCCAGCTGCACCTCCTCATGTAATGGTAACCAACCTTGGGCACGTAGCAGTAAATAAGGCTGTGTTTATCGTCCACAATGAGGTGTTTGAGATCCTCAGGCGAGAGCACCCGGCGCTTCCTCGTGTGGCTCAGACACGCCTGCTCCAACAGCTCCCTGCGGCCTTGGAGGGACCTCTGAGCTGCCGACAGCTCCAGCTGCTTGTGATGAGGACAATGTAGCGTGGATAAAAAGAGAACGAAAGAAACAGAAAAATAGCCTCATCAAATTGAAACAAAGAAGCCATAAATCCTTTCAACACCTACTCTGGCCTCTGCTGCCAATGTATACTCCACCGTGTTGCATGCTAAACCTAAGTGAAAACCACTGTTTGACAGATTCTATCTGGTCAGCCATACACTGTATGACGACAGGCATCATTAGATAAGTACTGTTGCGTTTACTGTCACCCTCAGAGTTCATGTCCTACAGCTGCAAAACCGAGAAATTCTGAATTAGTGCTACATTTTTTCCCCCTTCCAATGTCAACATCTGCTCCACAGGACATTTAATATTTGAGTTTATCATCATCTCTTTTAAACGTTTCTTTTGTGTACAAAGCAGATAAACATGATATAACATGTTAATTAGTGAGCTTTGCAGGTGGAAGGCAGAGTTTGTTACCTCAGGCCAGCTGTTTCCCTCCTGTATTGAGTTTCTAGCATGAATGCTAAGCCAGGATTTACTGGCAAAAAGCAATCACAGGCTACAAATAAGAGAGATGCACTTCAGATAAGAAACAAAGGGTTACAAGCACATTTCCCCCGAACTTCAAATATGTCATTAATGTGGATAAACCAGTGCAGAACAGCATCTTCAAATGCAGCCAAACTTCAAAAATGAAAATCATTCAGTCAGACCACAAATAAGACAACCAGGATCTGGAGCCAGAAAACCCACTCGGTGAAAATAAGAATATATTCTGCAGGGATTGTGACATTATAAAACTGGTTCATAGCATGAACGTTGACGTGGGGAAAGAGAAGATGACAAGAGGTTGTGCTCTTGTTTATTACATACGTTGTTGAACGACAGACGAATACATGTGCAGTACATTTATTTCCACTTGCCGTACACCCAGGTTACCTTTCCATCCAGATAATTATATCCAAGCCTCTCTCGGATCAACAAGATGTTCCAGGTTGTTCTATAGTAACCTAGCACAGCTTCTGACGGACACGTTCACGAACCCAAAAATGTATATTAAAGGGTCCACGGTAACCGTTATGTAATAAACTGAGTTTATTTAACAGTTCACAGTCACTACCTGTGCATAACCTGAACGCGACAGGAACAGGAACATCAGCCTTATTCAGTTAAAGTGAGCTGCATTGACTTTGTGTCACCCTGTCCATTTGTTAACATCGTTACTGCGAGTTTTCCCTGATTACAGACACGTGCGGTTTAAATGAAATGTCAATATGCTCGTAACATTAAAATATACACAGGTACTCAAGCGTATGTGGTCGATCCTTTTCTCTTTATTTGAACAGTGTAAAAGGAAGAATTAGAGAGGACACGCACCAGATGGACCTCTCCTGATCCAAACTTGAATAGCAATTGAAAGAGAATCTCATATGCATCAATGTATGCGAGCATGTCCTTGCAGAAACCAAAACATGGTCCTAATGTGGCACAACCTCATTTCTAAGGAACTGGCGACGTTTAGGACTAAGATTGGACTTGTGGTTATGTTAAAGTTAGGGTTAGGCTTTAACTGATTATGTGTGTGTGTGTGTGTGTGTGTGCTCTCACCTGGTCTCCATTGTAGAGTGTCTGCAGTGGACTTCTCCTGCTTTTCCCTGGTCTGCTGTCAGTCTTCACACCGGGCTCTACAATGCAACAGGAGAAGATAAAAACCCACTTTATTCTCAGCTCTGCAGCAAAGACCATTTCATAATGTGTTTGAAAGTGTTAGTTTTATTTAACATGGTTCAGTTCTGGTGTATTCTGTGCGTTACATGCCAACAGAGACGTTTTCACCATGGTTGCTTTGTTGAACTGATCACAATTGATTTAAATGTGAAAACCTGAGTGTTACTTTGCATAAACCCAGTGTTTGCCATTGTCACCCAGTGCCTAATAGTTTGTGTGAACCTGAACTGCACCAGTACTGAATCTGCATCCAACTTGAACCTGATGCAATTGTATTGCAATACAATTGTGATATTGTATCGTTACCGTGGTTACTGCATGTGCTCTGTGTAAACAGACATGTGCAGCGTCAATAAAACATGACGATAAAGTTAGAAAGTGTGAGCGACCTCAGCCCGAATATAATTTCAAATATTCGTCTGAACCTCAACAGGCTCAGATATCCATGCTTCAATGTCTATTACAAAATTCAGCAGTCTTATTTGTTCCTCTACAGTTTCATAATGACTAAATGACTATTTTTACACTCCTCTTATCCTCGTAATCTTATCAGAGCAAACAATTCTCCAACAAGAGTTACTGGAAGAGTCAGAACCCTTCCAGCACTTCTCTGCCTTTGTCATGACGTGATGCTTATAATAAACCCTCCTACTTTTCGCCTATAGAATGAAAAGAAACAGAGTGTTCCTTCCAGACTCTTGTGTAACTTATCCATAAGCTACACAAAGGTCTCCTCCTCCTTTCAGTCTCTATCTAATCCAGTTGCAGCCTTTCTTTATCTCCCCTTTCTAATTTGGCTTGTAAGTCATGACTGTAGGACACCATACAAAACAAATATCCATTACTTCACATGTAACAAGTAAATCAGAATAAAGGCTCTGCTGGATTGAAGAAGTGACAAACGTCTGGATGCAGACCTTGTTGTATATTCTCTATCCTCCCTCCCCCAGCCTCTACAAACACATCTGTCCTCTCCTTCTCACTCCCACTCCCATCCCCCTTCTCTCCAGAAACTATTGGTGTCTGCAGCTTACGGGGCAATAACAGTGATTTGTTTTGCACATGTGGCTTACTTTACATCTCAACACAAAGCTGGAGCAGCGAGATGGGGGGGGAGGCGCTTTAATGTAGATATATTTGGGGACTACAATGGAAGGATGAGGAAACACCATCATATGGAAAGCATATCATCTGCCCCTGTGAGGCAAGGTGATGAAATGTCCCATGAAAGGACTGGAATCCAGACGGAGACACAGGCTGCTTGTGTGTCTCCTCTTTCTGCTGAGCTGGCATCAAGCAAACACAGTATAGACAGTATAGCACCAGAAACTATTAATGCACTGATCAGTACGGTCATCAGTGTTGAGAATAATCGTTTGGCCTATATTCAATACTGTTACCTTTGTTTTTTTGATATTTTCTGGCAGAAACACAAAGAAAAATCTGCACCATAAAAACTTCCTTCACACCATCAAACTTGAGTGTCTACCGATACTGATATTATCATTTTAGACCATTTATGAACTATGAAGCTGTTAACAACACATTTGTGCTGAGTCCTTTCAAAGACATCATTCTCCGACTGTGCAACAGATATTGTTCTCCCTAAAAGAAGAAATAAGCAGCCCAAACATGACTCAGCTAAAATGGTTTTGCTGATTTTTATCTACACTTTTACGGTCTGTGCATAATTAAGCATGTAGGATTTTTGGATTGCATCATATTCTACATTTTATCTGCCCAATATCCGATCCAGTGATTTTGACCAGTATCGGACCGATAATGGTCGCGACCGCTGCGACATCATGGTCGCTGGCTGATTGTACTCAATTCCTTTGTAAGTCGCTTTGGATAAAAGTGTCTGCTAAATGACATGTAATATAATGTAATGTAATGACACCGATACTGACCGATACTGATTCCCATCCCTATTAGAAATGTATGAAATTCACTTTCACTTTAGACTCTTTACCTGAGTACCAGAAAAATGTTTTCACTAGGGCTGCAACTAAAAATTTCATAATAAATTCATCTATCCGTTACTTTTCTGATTAATTCATTCATTGTTGGGTCAATGAAATGTTAGAAAAGTCTGAAAAATCATTGATTGGTGTTTCCCAAACCAAATGTCTTGTTTTTTCCACAAAAAATTATTAATTTCTAATGATTTCTGTGCAAAACAGAGGAAAGAAACCATAAAATATTCTCATTTAAGAAGCTGATAAATCAGAGAGCTTGTTTTTTCAGTGTATGTCGCACAAATAGCCGTCTGTTTCAGCTCATGTCATCTTATTTGTGTTATTTTAAAGGCTGATGACAGTCAACAAGTTGAATGTACCGCAGATAAATTGATGCATGTCTACCATAAACCTCAGTGTGGATTTAGCGTCAAGCTCTAAATCATGACAGAAGAAGAAGAAACCAAGAAAGGGGAACAATCACCACACTGGTGAGTCAGTAAATAAAGAGGATCTGAGATAGACAGTGAGGCTGAGACTGTTGTCCTACGGCCTAACTGTCCCTCTTCTGCGTGAGCACACATGAATCACCAAAAATCCTCAACTTCCTGCAAATAAGTCTGTGCCACATCATCTGAACACACAGAGATAGTCATCTAAACCTTGCTGGACCGTGCTCAAAGCCTTCACTTGATGGGTTTGAAATCCACTTCTTAGGCTGCACCGGGTACACTGTATTTATATATGCTACAAATCACAGCAGCTAAGGGGACAGAAACACAAGAACCGTACACAGGAGGAGGAGGTTTCTTGCTCAACGACACTATCATTTATATCTGATGCACCAAAGACCTTAGCAAACTCAAGATGCTTCCTCAGGAAACTGGAAAGTAGGTCAAGAGTCTCTGTTCATATCACAGGTTTAGAGTGATGGTTTTCAAGTGTAAACGCTATATTATGGGGTAGAAACATTAAAAAAAAGAATGTCATCCACATTGATATCTCAAGTGAACGAAGGGAACAGAGGTGAGCACGTGACTTCAGTCACTATGACTGAAGTCACGTGCTTCTCTTTGGAGAGTATTAAGAGTATTGTGTGATTTTCTTCATGTTTATGTCCTATGAATATGTCACGATGAGTTAGTAGCTTCCTTTAAATCAAATTGTAGAATGTACTTTTATCGTTCCCCTTTTCTTGAAAATGTTAAACCTATTTTTATGGGTGGTTATGAATGTTTTAGTGTTTTTACTCCTCTGTTCTTTTACTACTGTGTTTCATTTTTTTCATTTTAGCTTATAACTGTGAAGCCCTATGTAACTTTGGAGAACTGCTATACAAATGAAGATGTTCTAAATCTGGTACAAGGGTTTCTGAACGTTCAACTATGGAAACACTCATCTAAAAAAACAAACAAAAAAAACACAGGGAAATCCAGCCAGCGAGAGCATGTCAAGTGTGAATTCACATCCTCTCTGGAGTATGATCTGTACAGTTTGATTCTCTGAAGAAGAGAAAGTCATGTTGTTGGTACTTTCCAAGCAGTAGCAGTCTTTGGAGAATTCCTATCACCACATGACAATATTCTGTTTAAGCCAGCTCTTAGAAATTCTAAAAAGGAAGAATAAAAATTCACAAAGTTTTGGTACTTTTTACCTCATAAGTGTTGTGAGTCAAGGGACGGTAATGAAGATCCACTTGACAAAAATGATCCTCTGATTAGACCTCTACCACTACCAGATTGTCAAGGTTTATAATGAAATATCACACATTTTATTTTCTAGGTTCATAAACATTATCATCATCATCTCAAGTGCTGATTTATGACAAAATACCTAAACACAAATAGCATTCCTATGAGATTTAGCTCGACTGTAAAGGAGTCAGGCTTGAATTAGGGTTTATAGAAGATGTTACTTCTTGCCCTGGTTTGAAGAGAGAAATACGTTCTGACATTTACAGATCTGTAACTCGATAAAGTTTTCAATAAAAGCCAAGTAATTCATTTTCCTGAACCTTTCGCTTGAAGCTCAAGAGTGTAAAGCTAAAGGTCTCTACGTCTAGCCATCAGCCAGCTGAGTTTCACTTCCATTAGCTGTGGATAAAAAAGGTACAACTTAGGACCAAACTTTTTTACCCTTTATAGTCCACACAAGTTTGTACCTAAACTCACATAATCAGTGATTTTGTTTCAGACACGTACTCTTCTCTCCTTTCCATCATCATTAACCGCACGTTTGTGTATGTCGTGTGCTATCACAGAAAACCACTACTTCCTCTCAAGGAAGTGACACAACTGACTGTTGATGAAGAGCACAGGAGGCCTCAGTCTAAAACATTCACAGACAGGCCCATTTTAAACCTGAGTCTAAGTGCATGTCTTAAAGTCTTAAAGCATGTGATGTTATATTCCCTGACAAACAATAGTCCATTAAGACTGGCATCGTTATAAACAGACAGCACTCACTTATGACTAATCAGTTGACATAAATACATTGATGTTGAAAATCAAAACAATTTTGTTTACTAAAAATGTGCCTCTGTCAGTCCAATATAACAAAACTTTGAAGGGCTTTAAGAGCTGCCTCAGTCCCGAGCTGCTGGTGAATGAACTCTTATTTTGAAAAACATCCTCAATACATTTAAAGGCAGAGAGGATCATGTGACATCTATACTGTAAAACTGCACTTAATTGCGTCTGAGAGGAAGCTCTGTCTTTATGACGGCCATGTGGTGGAAGTTTCCATGAGATGAAACAAAACCACCATGTAAATTGCTTTGATGGGGGTAAGAAAAAGTCTTGTTTCACAATATGAAAGAGAAAATAGAAGGACACAAATGACACAACAGGCGTCAGGAGACAGAAGGGCTAGTGGGAGAACCTTGACGCCACACTTCTCGTGTTGGTTTGACATGATATGCCTTTATTTTTAAGACTAGCACCAATCTGATCTCATGAGCTGCAGATGGTGGTGATTGGGACAAAAGATTGGGTAACTTTGCCTTCAGTGATATCCTATAGCAACATGGGAAAAGCACTTCCTTCTCATACCTTCCTGATGTTAATGTATAGTATTCTTTAAAATGGGATTGAGAAACATGCCTGCAATATAGATTTATGGGGTAATTATCATGTCAACCAGGTCATTCCTCATGTCAAAAAACATGTCATACATCAAGTTGACTGAGCTCTCTCCACACCATTAAAGGTTTTAGTTTGACTTTGACTTCCTTTAGGTTAGACTTTAGGGTAGAGAGGCCCCCCTAAGTGGGTGAGGCCCTAACATACTTGGGTTATTATTCACAATTGTGTAAACACAGCGAAAATGTACAGGGCTGAGATTAGAGAAGCGAAAAGGGGATTAAATGACACCAGAATATTACATTTTAGCTGGGTAAAACATGCCATTTGATTCATTTTGACCAATACACACTTCTGAAAGTTATTATCAGTACTACTGGTTAAGTATGGCTTGATACCACTTCACAAACTTGAGTATCTACAGATACTGATACCAATTTCAGTCCAACAGAGTCCTCTTTCACCTTTAAACATGCTCTCACAGCTCTAATGATCTCTGCTGCATAGCTGACTTGTGTATCCCTTACTCAAATTCAGCTCACGATGTTGGTGATGCATGTCTCTCTTTACAACCTGTGCGTGCTTAGTAAAGCATTTATGGGCTATTTTGTATTTTTGCATCATATCAGACTTGACATTTGTCTTTTTCCCCATATCATTCAGTGATGTTGAAAACTGTATATGTCAAGAAGCTACCAAGAGAAAATGTAACAATTCACTTAACATTAGTTTTAGATGTTCTGGAGAATGTCCTGATTGACTTGTGTGGACATTTGCTTTTTCACATTCAGTGCAGCCCCTCCAGACAATTTCAGGAACAAGTCCTGACTTCAGTGCATGTGTGAAAGCAGCTTCACTCAGTCGACCCAGCTGTGCCTATTTCCTGAAGTATGCTGTCCTACAGGACTGTGTGGCGCCCTTATACCTAAAACAACAGAGACCCTGCAAAGCATTAAAGATGCAACGGATAGATCGCAGCTTGGCTCCGACAGAAGAAGTGACAATCAGAACCAGTGCTACTGGTGTAACACAACGAGTAAGATCAGAGGCAGACCAGACTATGAAGCACAGAACCACAACATCATCTTCAACTACTTAAAACGAAAGCCTACAGCTCTTCGGCTCTTGTCATTTCATATAAATCCACTTATACCTTGGTGCTTTCTCTTTATGAAAAACATCCATACAGTTGGTGAAGCCAGAGGGTTTAGAGATCTTCAAGAAAAAGCATATTTGGTACGTACTGTCCATCATACAGCATGAGACAGCAGCCTGCAATGGGAGTATGTTGTGTAGAGTATGAACTGAAGACACTTAAAAACAACAAAACAGTCTATTTTTGTTCAAATGGCTTTGAAAGTGCGTGCATTCATGCCCATATAGTACTTCAAAAAGTTGTTCGGCTTCACCCGGAATTCGTCACAGGACATGTTCAAGCTTTGCTAACCCTTTGCTAACCCCAGCTATTTCTATGACTTATATTATACTCACTCTGAAAATGGCGACCACACAAGTGACAGAAGTCAGATATCAGGTGTTTAAAGTGCATGGGGCAATCGTTTAAGCATTTCAGCATGTTTAAATGCTTCCACCGTCATGTCAGTTATTCTGGTTTCCCTTTTCACCTACTGATGTTCACTTGCAAACATAAACATTTTAGTTTTTGTGGAAAGTAATGTTAGGCTTTATATTATACAGTTGTGCTAGAAAATGAGAGTTACGCCCCATGTTTCCGGGTGAGGCCGAGAATTTATTGAAGCACTGCGGTGGTAACACTGATGTGTTCAATTAAAGGATTATAATGTGTATAATAATGGCATGAATATGGGTGAGCAAGTATGTATTTGTGTAAATACATGCCTTCAATGACAAAGATCACAGTGTGTGTTTGTGTGCCTACAGTAGGATTAGCTGTGACTCCGTGTGTGGGCACAAGAAAGAAAAAAAAAAATCAGAGCAGGCCTTGATGTTACATCTGCTAGAGTTTGTGATGTGCCAGAGAAACCACCACAGCACTAGTGATGTCTCGTGAAAAACAAACCTCAGAAACCTGCCAGTCATCTTGGTCAGTTGATTTTTCACATCTCAACTGAGATTTGATCAGTATGTGACATCAGTTGTGTAAACACTAAAGAAATCAGAAGCACTGCCACTAGATGTGTTATTTGGGTGTCTGCAGGCAGTTTGGCCTGTTGATAAGACAATTCACTATTGTTCCCCAGAGCTGGGAATATGTCACAAAAGGTTTCCCACCCTATTACATTATGAAGTGATACACAGCTGCCTACCAAATAATGTGGAAGTGTCAAAGTGTGAATGTAAAGCATGCACCATGAACAGAAAGTAAAAAAGAGAAGTGAGGCTTTCTGAGTGCACTGTACGATTCTGGACTCAAAATCCGAAAAGGCCTCAGACACTGTACTAAATGCTGGATTGGGCACTGGCAAGTACATAAAACCTGCACACCAATCCACTAACATGTCTTTAAAGTGTGTCAGTTACACCCAGATACAACTATAATCTTCCTTTCCCAGAAATCAAGTCATCTTCATTGCTCCAAATCAGCAGTTGCGAATACTATTTTTGGAATAGCAAAGAGCAAGTGATTTCTGGTAGTGTTTCATTAGCCAGAGTCATTATTTTTATTATTAGTAGTATTATTATCATTATTATATAAATATTTTTACACTAGTGAAGTGGCATGGCAACATATAACACATGCAAGATGCAAAAAATATTTGATATTTGTGTCTGCAAACTGAGCGGTTTTAAAAGGAATTGCTTTTTATTCCAAGTTCAGAGTCAATATCGGCAAGGAAAGACAGTTTATTACAAAATTCTAAATTTCGGAGATAATATCCTAGGATTTAGTGCTAAAGGGGAGATGATAGAAAACAATTTCCTGTGTGAAACTCCGAGCGTGGATTCAATTCAATCCTGTAAACGCCGACAACTTCTTCCCCATCCTTCTCAAAGTGAAGTGCACCGCCCTTCCACAAAGTCTCTTGCCATAGTAACGCGAGCGTGAACTCGTCCGACATACACACAATGACACCATGCCACAGCACTGCTGAGTCAACGTGACCACATAAAAGACACTGAGGAAAAAGAAAGTGGGCGTGCATCTCTATTTTTGTTCAAATTATGATGTATCTAATAAGAGAGGCTGAGTAGGAAACGGCACATGTTAGAGAGATGTCTTCGACATTTTTTCCTCCTCATTTGTCAGAGCATTTTGTGGGTGCAGTGGGTCTGTAGTTTAAAATTGAAGATAGGGAATATTTTGGGGGTCTTAAAATACCTCTACAGAAGGCATAAAAATATAAAAAATGTGAGCCGGTTGCTCCTTCCATGACTAAAGCTCCAAATAAGGAAACATCTGAACTTCCTTAATTGTATAATTACCACAATAAATCTAATGAGTATAAAGCAACACAATGGACTGGATTAGTTTCATGTTCATTTCCTGAGAGCCAAACCCTGGGAGTTTGGCACAGGAAGCGTGACAATGGCGGCACAACAATAATATGCACTGTGTAGGCTGAGTGTCCGGTATTAAACAGTGGGCTTAATTGGAGGATGTGGTTCTGTACGTGTGGATCGGAAGTATGCGGGGGCATTTAAAGAAAGGAGATCTACACTGAACGTGCTGTCATTTATTTATTTACATGTGGGGGTTAAACTGAGATCAAAAAACAGAAGAGGAACAGAAGAACAATGGCTGAGGGATCCTGTCACAGAGATGACATGTTTTTGACAGAAATAGAGTCATGATTTGCGGTATTATTTCAAAAGGCAAACAGATTTATGACACAAGCACAAATAAACACTTAAAACGCAGACTTTAAGAAAAGTCTGTCAACACGCGAACTACAACAGTCCACACATGGTTCAGACATCGAAACAACTGTGTGTGGGTGAGGTTTCAGTTTCATATGATGTTTTTTCTCAACTGCTGAGTTGACAGATGTCATTTAATGATGTTTATGGCTATGACTTAGTCATTTCTCCTCAGAAGAAAGAGAGAGAAGGAAAATAAACGACCAAACATCTAGCGAGTCGGTCTCAAACTAAAATACAACAAGTGTGATGTGTTGGTTGTGTCAGAGCAGGTCGTCCAGTAAACAATCAATACAATTTGAATTCCTGCCAAACCGGAGGCAAATATGAAACTGGGTCGATTTCTCAGTACAACAGAAAATCTGAGAGTGATGATACCATGTGGATGAGATGGTGAGATTGGAGCAGGTGCAGTGGTCAGAGTTTAAGAGGAAGAGGGTGACACAGATCTCTAAATAAAAGGATGACACGCTTACAAAAGTAAAAACGTGTGCAGTGACAGGTTTCCGTTAAGGGTGGGCAGGAGCAGAGAGGGTGAATGTCGGTAGGTTGTAAAAATATAGAAATAAACAAAACATTCTCAAGGTAATATTATGTGTTGGGTTCTACAAATAAACCACCAGATCATGTCAAATATCGTGACATGACACAAGATATTGTCTTAGATTGCCTCATACATGATGTCACTTCCTGGTGGTTACACATTTTTATAAACAAATGAACTGACGATTGGTTGTTAAAAGGCTACCTCATAACACACTAATTATTTGTATTATAGCAGAATTTTACCATATTCATAGGTAATTTCATTGTTTCTAACGCACGTAAAATATCCCTCATTTAACATTAAAAAGCCAAAGAAATAAACCAGGTATTATCTGAAATGAAATAACTCTATTCTGTCATCTCAAAACGTTATTCACGAGTCAAGAGAAACAACCTGTGCGCAGCTTTATATATCGGGACGTTGCCTAAAAATAGATATTGTTTATAAGTCATAATGCCAGTCCTAAAACCCACCACTATAATTATGGCTTAATAATCCATGAGACTTTCCAAGTCCTTAAAACAGAGAAGTTTGGAAATACTGTTGCTTTCATCTTGGTCTGAATCTAAACTGGGTGTGTTTTAGTCTGGACTGGTAAAAACCTTTTGGAAATGACCTACACCAGAGATGTGGTGTAGGTAGGCTTTTAACCCCACTCTGACTAGATACACAGTAATTAAGGAAGCTGTATGCTTTGCCGTTGTGAAGTCGTCTTCTCTGATGTGGGTTACATGGTTACTGAAAGACAAGCCTCAACAGGTCGGGCAATGAGCCGACAGTACATGCAGAGGGGGGGATCGATGGTGTGTTTCTTAAAGATTTCTACATGTGTTCAGCATTTGGTGGCTAACTGCTGTGGTTCTGAACATGTGGCTGCTTGACGCAATTCAGGAGAAACTATCGATGTAGTGAGGCTTTTTTTTCCCTAAAAGATATCTCATTCCTGATGATTTTATTTCCTGTATGACACATCTGATTTAGTATATGCTGCGATGTGCATGTTCCCCCCCCTTATTGCGTAAAATCCTCATGAGTTCAGAGTTCTGAATATTTTTCCATTTCAGCAAAAGCTCAGAGTGACCCCCACGCTGCATCGTTCTCCTGTTTTTTTTTTTTTTAGCCAACCACATAAAAAGACCTCTTCTTGTAAAAGAAAAAGATGAACACTTTGCATGTGTGGCCAGCGCATATCCAGCACCTATCTTTCTCCCCGTCTTCCCCCCGACTGAGCCCTGACTTTTCTCCCTGCAAGGCTGCAGTCCCCTGGGGGCCAATCTGTCTTTCAGTGTCCAGAATGGGCTGAGCCCGGGGAAACAAAGGGAGAGGAGAGGTAAGAGGAGGAGAGCAGGGCTACGAGCAGAGGAATGCAGGAGGTCGAGGGGTGGGGGGTTTTCAAAACATTCCACTGTTCACAGTGAGCGTATTCATACCTAATTTCATTCACATTTCATTATGTCTGTGCGCATGCCCGCACCTTCATGCAGGTACACGAACACATACACACACATATGCCAATGCTGCTCTGTCAACCAAAATCCATGATGCACCGCCCTCACAATGTAAAAGCCTAAACTGCTGCCTAAAATGTGTTTGCAAGGCCACTACACTACATTATATAGTACCACATGTTATGGTAACCATGTAACATTCATCAATTATTAATCAATTACTAAATGAATCTTAATTTTGACAATTGATTCATCAGATTGACTGTCCTTTTTTTAAGAATGAAAAACAAGCATCCTTGATTTGCTTTGTGGACACAACAAGACCTTTAAAAACGTCACCGTCGTACATTTGTTTAATGTAATATCAAATAGGGCGCTGCAAAATATATCGAAAATGTAACGTCACCATGAAATCGGCCTGCACAAAATGCAAATCGCAATAAGATATATTCACATATTCACAAAGACTGCTTGAGCAGCGATTTCCTCCACATAAACTTAAAGTTCGTGCAGATCACTGTGTTACCACGGTGAGAGACCAGGGAATGTAGATTATTCCTAGTGCTAATTTTTGCTCCGAGAGGAATGTCGCTAAACTAATTTTGTTGGTTTGGCTTTATTTTATCATTTTCTCCCAAGATGGCAGCCTAGCACACTTAACATATCCCCTCCATAGAGCAATATCCTCATACCCCAACTACTTAAGCAGAGAAAGAGGCACAGAGAGAGAGAGAGAGAGAGTGAGTTGGATTTCAATTTTGTATACATCTATTTCAAACTTAACTTTTCTCAGATTTTTTTTGTGATTCATTTCAGGAATCCTTCTTGTAAGGGATGTTGTTATCTAGAGGAGCATAGAAGGGGAGCATTCAAATTCCATAAAAAACGGTTATTTCCAAGTTGCATTTCATTTGTACAGAGACTGCACTGTCCACTCACTGTTTGGACCCATATTTGCATAACCTAAGCCAACCCAACATAAAATGAAATACTAGTTTATCATTTATCATACGGTCATCACAATAATCAACGACTTTATCGAATATTGCATGTTTTCCTGACATCATACAGCCCTAATATCCAGTTATTATTTAATAATAGTGTTTTCACTGCAGTGAACAAATGACACATTGTGCCTCCACAAAGATGAAGTTTAAGCTACCGTGTTTTCTACACACTGTACCTGAGACTGGACCCCCATAGTTTCACTGTCTTTGTTCATACTGCACTATTTTTTTTTCTTCAAAAAAGAGCCGATGTGGCATTTAAAAACACACACATTGAAATAATAATATTTCAAAAGGATCAATACGTTCTTTTGTCAAAAGGCTACGAGTGCTTTTCTCACCTGGCTTGGTGATGCTCTGGAAGTAAAGCACGAGGACCAGAAGCGAGCCGAGGCACATCGCCAGGAACAAGCGTCCTCCTCTGGGCATCCTCATCCTGAAGCCCCGCTCTGCTGGCGGAGCCCCCGACCCCTCGTCGCTGCTTCGACCCGGTTCATACGGGACAACTCAGCCGAGGATGCGAACCACTCCAAAGATGAATGACCATATTTATTGATTGCGGCGGAAACTTAATGTACAGGCAGCCAAATCCAGGATTAGAGGACGCCACACAGTTGACGTTAACGACAGTGGGACTTGAATCCAGAGCCGCCTGATGGGGTCTTCTTCGCCAGGTTTTTACGGTAAAGTTAACTCACTAATAATGACACATTAAGTAATGTCACCTTAGCTAAAATGTTAAAGAATGTTTTTTGATGTGACACGTCTCTAAGCAAGATACAAATCTGTCACTATACAGATATCGTATCGCCTCGTTTCAGCTGTTACTCGCTCCGATACGACACCGTGTTTGTCGAAGCCACACTAACTTCTCCTCCGCCAAAAATGGACGGGGCACCATGTCATGACGTCACAGCTACTCTGCTTCACTGGCTGCTGTGCTGACTTCAGGTGACGTCGGACAAACTGCGACAGAGTGAGAAAGTCGGATTTTCCATGTGAAGCGAATGCTGTTGTAAGCAGGTGTGTGTCTCTTTGTGATATATATGTATATATACACACATGTGTGTATTAAGACACACTCAAAAAGTTTCACTTGAGAACAAGAGCTACCGAGCGCCCTTTACTGTATGTTTTAGTTCAATTCCGCTGCTCGACTCACATGAACACATTTGCTTACTGGGAGTACTTGAAGGCAGCAATATAGTGCAACGACAGGTAAATAACGCTGGTAATAAGACTTTCTGATGTTAATGAGAAAACACGTAAAAATGTGGAGCCGCGTAAAATTTTATGAATAAACACTAAGGGAATAATTATGCAATTAAACTGTATTGTTGATGTATACTGCATATACATCAACTTAACACACAAGGGTTGTTTTTTTTAATGCAGTTAATTCACATTAAAATAAATGTTCTCTATGTGGTTTAGTACAGCTGTCTCTCGTCTTCTATAGCAGACATTCACATTTTATTCTTTAAATTAAGAATGCCTACAAGATGTAACATTCCAGTGGCCTCTTATGCATTTGCAAAGGAATAATTTGATGTCATGAACTATTGAACTATGAACTATTTCATATTACAAATTGAAAATAAAAATGTAAAATATATATATGTTATATATATCAGAAAACCACATTTTACCAGTAATATGCTGCTATGTGTCATAAGGACTCTCTGTATGGTTCTCATCTTTCTCATATGTGGCTCTAGCATACTTAATACTACTCCAGTGACATCCTAAAATATGTCCACAACAAAGCCTCCGCTGTCACATGAGCAGTGGAGCTCTTCTTTTTCCTGGTAAAATGTGAAATTGCTCTGCTTTTTTATCAAGGAAAATAAGATAATAGCAGGATTACGAGCGTTAATATTGAATAGACCGGTGCACATACTGTATGTTTGACCTAATACCAAAAAAATGCATGTTTAAAATGAAACATTTATTGAAATGTAACTTATTGAGGGGCAAACTCCAGATCAGGTCTGGAAAATTGGGTATTGACATTGACTGGAGTATATGTTTGAAAATGCAATGAATCAGATATATATTTGACTGCTATTGCACTTAAAATGCTGGTTGTGGTGGTACAGGGAATGATTGGAAATAAAAAAAAAAAAGATTTTCATTAAATTCCCCTAAAGGCAAAGTTATTTTTATTAATGAATAGGATGTACCACAGAAATGTAATTTTGGTATCACTATTGGATTTCCCCTTCCAAATGAAGTACAAATTGCTTACTCCTGAGGCAGATACAACCTGTTCAAAGACTAAAGACGTGGCAGAAACTGAGCCAGTGCAAGGTCAGCATGTGAGAAACACGAGCGTTCATGCTGCCATATTGAAGAATGCTGTAATTATCCACATGCCCGTTATTAAACCTGCAACATGCAGTGTGCCTGCTGGGCTTCTGGGAAACACTTAACTGAGATGTCAGATCTGAGAATGGAAGGAGCTGTTTTCGGGAGATACTGGCAAATGATGTGGTGCTTTTTGAGCTGATCATAGCTTTGCAACAAATCTCTCACCTGTACATGGTTTTCTGAGCACCCACAGGTCTTAATATGCTCTGTGATGGTCACTGAGGAGTATTGATATAACGCTTTTCTATTCTTGATGACCACTCAAAGCTGCTTTACACTCCGGTTTTGCCATTCACCCATTGACACTCATTATCATGTCGCCAGCACAGCCATCAGAAGCAATGTGGGGTCAAGTGTGTTGCCCAAGGACGCATCGGCATGTTAACTAGCTGAGCCGTAAATCAAACCCACAACCTTCAAGTGGAAAGATGACTCGCTCCACCAATGAGCCACCGTTGCCACTCCCTCCATAACTCTATTTCATTGAGTACTGCAGGTGAGACTCTTGCTTCTAAATGTTTGACATTTATGTTTTCATTGCTGATATTGCTGATATTGATTTTTTATTGTTAGCATTGACTTAATGTAGCCCGGCTAGCTCAGTCGGTAGAGCATGAGACTCTTAATCTCAGGGTCGTGGGTTCGAGCCCCACGTTGGGCGATTGGTTTTGAGAGCATGTCAATGTCCAAGAGAAATTAGAGCTTGTAAGTGGAGAGTTAAAATCTCAGCATCAGATAGCCAGTAACAAGTATCCTCAAGTACTGCTCCTGCATATAGATTGTGCAGTCACTGCTGATATACAATGACACATAAGTAAAGTGTACAGGACAGTTGCAGTCTGTCAAAATTCCTAACTGTACTTTGCCAAAAAAAAGGTATAACATTTGTTTTTGAAACAGCATGATTGTGTTCATTTCAGTCCACAACATAAACCACTGCAGACTTGCATGTGACATACACTACATTAAATAAGGTGATTCGTTTAAAGCGACACAATGTAGGATTTCAACCTTGACGCATTTGATGACACTTCATTTCAGACCAGGGTGAATGTCACTTCTGTCAAAGCCTGAGAAGTTCTGCATTGCCTACACTGGCACTATGTAACTTCTGGTTTCCAATTTGTGCCACAAAAATAATTCCACTTTACTGCATATATGTTACCTTGTCATATATTTTACGACCGTTTACCAACTGTGGGGCGGACCCAAGAGCAAATCCTGCATTGTGTTACTTTAGACAGATAAGAACAGTGTGATTCAGCTGGTGATTAAATTATCCGACAACTACAGCGCTAATGACCAAAGCTGCATTCAGATATGAAGTGAAGTCTGGACATTCACCAGAGGGACTGTTATGTATTGGAGAATGTAAGTGTCAGCTGGTCGATCTGGAAAATCTCTTACAAGCTCCCTAGTCTAATCTCCTAATGTCCAAATGAGGTAATATGAGAACGTAGCAGGGCAAACTGGATCATTTACAGCTAATGTAAATGAGTGAATGTCCTGCCTCCTGCATGCTGCATGCATGCTTAAATGCCCAGTGTGTAAAATTTAAGTGAAATTATTTTAATTTGGCAGACATTATGGGTACAATAAATGTATATTATAAACACATTTTGGACCACCATGTTTTTACAATAGCCCACAATGAACAATGATTGATGCTAACTGAACGCTACACACTCCAACACACTTACGTTGCAAATGTTACACACTGCACCTTTAAGCATGCCTAAGCCAGGCAAGTTACATTATCAACATCCTGCAATAGCCTGCGGCTTTTTTCCCACGCCAGCAGAGAATGCGTTTGTGAAGCGTTATATCATCTTTTGTTCACTTCATGTGGGAGTCAGTCATCCTCATCTTAGGCTAAAGATGTGTCTGTACTGCTGTGCGCCATTTAAGTTCAAGCATTAAGATTGAGAAACTATTCCCTGTGTCCTCCCACACTGTCTGACCTAAGTAACTCTTGTGGATAAATTGGTCCCAGTGTATTCCTGGGAGCTTAGCTGCAGACTTGCAAACTGAAATATACAGTTGTGGGCGCAGAGTGACCTTTATTCCCAAGTGAAACTTGACGGAAGAATCTTTTTTTACATATATATGAATCCCAAAAGACAAAAACACCTGCTAACACTAGCATTTGCTTCACATGGAAAATCTGACTTCCTCACTTTTGACTTAGTTTTTCCGACATCACCTGAAGGCAGCACAGCGATAAGTGGATAAAAGACCCAGAACGTGCAGAAACAATAGGCAGAATATACAAGTCGATGATGATTTTGTCATTTAAGAGCCCAGATTGTGGGTAAATGAATCCAAGATGGGAAGAAATCACAGTCTTAAAGTCTATTTAATTTACGGCTGACTGATGTTGAGGAAAGTAAACGTTTGCAGTTTTCCGTCTCGCATGTGCCGCGAGACCTGCAGTTGGCGGTTGACTTCATTACCAGCCTTTGATCTGAAATGGTTTTCTGTTTGTGGTGCTGGGATGGGCTGGGTTAACCAGCCTAGTGAGGATACATCCCATGTAAAACTGTAAAGACAATAATAGAGCCCTAAAACATGCTGTACAGAAGGGACATTTTCCTGGACATGAAAATGAGTCAGTTTTTAAGTCTTAGAAAAGATTTAATCATAAGCCAGTGAAGGCAGCCTGTAATACACCCAACTGCTTGTTTCAAAAAGCTACATCTAAACTCACTACACCCGATCACATTAGTGAGGAAGGGCATTATGTATATTTGTCAGAGTGTCCGCTCAGTGTACGTGGTGACTCCTGTCGTGCTTTCATTTCATACACACAGCTCTGGAAGCTACTCTTAATCGGGTTTATTTTACATACTGACATTTCCAGCCTGTTTCCAAACTGTTTCAATAATGATAATAACTGACATCACTCCTCCTTAATCAATCCTGAGAACAAAGAAAATCTTCCACAAAAACCTCATGACAGGAACAACCTTCCTTGTACTTTACTGTTCAGTGTATAATGACTGCATGCCTTTCAAATGCAGGCAAGCCACTAATCTAGTCGACATCAGTCCAACCAGAGATTCTGCCAATGTAAACATGTAACATACAAGTGGTCACGATGTTCAAACCCAAACTTTTCATATACAACATTCTTGTCTTTGTACCAAAATAAGTCTTGATATTTATGTCTTCTCTAAATCTAGTAACTTTCCACATTGTTTTGCTATAGGGCAAATTAAAACAGAGTGATGTTGCACACACACCACATTATTTTTTTTTTCCTGGGTTAGTTAGTGTTAAAATTTAAAACTACAACATCCAGGTGAAGGTAGCAAAGTGCTGCAGTGGTTAGCATTGTTGCTCACTGAGAAGAGGTTCATTAGAGACTCTAAATTGACTATAGGTGTGAATGTTAGTGTGCATTGTTTGTCACCTGTCCAACTGGGATTGGTTGCAGTACTACCATCTGAAGGTTAAACCGGTTAAAAAGTTGTAATGTTGAAAATAATCTGAATTTACACTGAATTTACACCCAAGGGAACAAAATGTCTTGTCTTCATCCACTTACCCAAATCTGGATTCAGGTAACAGGGGCAGCTAATCTCCTCTCAACAGTTCCAGCAAGTGCTCTAAAGCAGTGGTCTAGAGGACCAACCACACCAAGTACCAAGCAAAGTAAGCTACAGACTTTTCACAGGAGGCAGATTACAGATTATTACAAATAAGTAATCTTCATCCTCCTCTTCCTACTTCAGACACTGACGTAGTGACATTAGATTTAGTTGGACCATAGATAGGTTCGCTACTAAATGCCAGGCTCCAGGGTGAATCCCCAGTATTAGCACTCCGGTGCTTGTTGTGGCACAAAATATTCCACCAATAATGACTTTGATATTCAGACTGTCTGAAGCATTGAGGTTTGTACATAAATGATTCCATTCATCCATTGTCTACCTCTTTATCCTCCATGAGGCTCGCAGAGGAGTGGAGCCAATCCCAGCTGACATAAGGTGGGGACGAAAGACAGGTGGCCAGTCCATCCCAGCGCCATGGATTGGAATGTGGGAGGAAACTGGAGTACCTGGAGAAAACCCACACTAACAAGGGGAGAGCTTGCAAACCACACAGAAAGGCCCCCTTGGTCAAACCAGGATTCAAACCGGTGACCTTCTTGTAGTGAGGCGGCAGCACTAACCCACTACTATTGTGTTGTAGCCTGTATCACCAGAGACAACTGCTTCAGCCACAACATGTGGAGTGACACTGGAGTGACATTCAAACAAGCTCACGGCAGTTTATGATTTGCAGCAGTATGTGTTTATTTATTTATTTATTTGGTAAATCTTACATTAGATTAAATTAAAAACGTGCTGTCGGAGTCCAGCATCCCCAGGTTTGTAACCAGCGCTCCAGCTAACACTGCTGTGACACTTGACCTCTTTTTGTTCTTTCTTCCAACTGATGAGGCTATGGAGACTGTGTAAACCACTTTTATTGAACTATTACTTGTACTGTGGAAAAGCATGAATCACACACTATGTGTGTGTGTGTGTGTGTGTGTGTGTGTCGCAAGTGTGTACAGACTCATTTCCTGTCAGCTGTTGGACGTATAATAGTATACATCACATGCTGAAGTACAAATAAAAGCAAACAACTCCATAGGCACTGTTGCTAAGAATGCCAAAGGACCTTCTCTTGTTGGCTTCATAAACGAGTGTTTATAACTCACATATGTCAAATAAGCAGACGCGCATGTCATGTATGCACTACAACACAACACAACACAACACAACACAACACCGTGCCTCCGCAAGCCATGACATCATCTGATGTTTTTTCGATGATGGTGGAAAATACCACCTTTAGTTCCTCTGAAGTTCAGCGGCAACATGTGTTTTCTGCTGTCTAGTTTTCATGGTCATCAAAGCCATTCGCTGAGCATTTGCTATTGCCCCTGCAGACAAGGGGCAATAGCTGACCCCCATTAAGACTGAAATCACCACTGAACGTCCTCAGTGAAAACTCACACCCTTTCAAGTCAACACAAAAAGAGAGCGATTAAAAGATGCCCGGCTACAACATCCCCATCATCTGCTAGAGCAACATCTGCTGAAGTTTGGCAACTACTCATCAAGCTAGTGCAGAGAATCCTTTAGAGTTAAAGGGATAGTCACCAGAGTGTAATTTATTATAAATGTGTGAAGTGGGAAAAATTAATTGTCAGTATTCCCCTAACCCATATGAGGCATGCATGTCTGTCGGTATTACTAAAGCTTTAAACATAAAATTAGGAAAATCTTCACTAAATAAAAGACACCAGAAGATGTTAGAGATCTGTTCATTTAAATATTCAGTCTACAGTATTACAGTATTATGCTGTCCTCCAGGTTTTAACACTTTTAATAGATATTCTATATAACAATACAAATTAAAACACTTAGACACATACACTAGACTCTTGTAAGAACGGGTGAACATCATGTAGTGCACCCTGAGAAATGATTATTCTGGGCCGTAATAATGAATTGGTTGGACAACCTAAAGAATACCTGAATCTTGTGAAAAGTTCCGGTACTCAAAATAGTAAAATTAACAAGTTTACAGTACCTGCCCATGTCAAGAACAGTTTTGTTTTTTTTTGTTATTATTATTATTATCTTTCGGTTGCCCCTTCTCTAGGGGTCGCTAGAGCAGATGACCCACGCATCTGATTAGGTGGAGATTTTTACAGCGGATGCCCTTCCTGATGCAATTAAAAGCATCAGGAAGGGTATTATAATGTGTATTATAGCTAGTATTATAATATAGAGCTATATTATAGCTCTATAGCTTTGTATATTATAGCTCTATAGCAGCTATAGAGAAGGATTAAAAAATGACAGTTCCATTCATACTAAAATCAGACTCTATGCACAGAGCTAGCCCCTTCTCTCTGTCTCTGTCTTTCTTGCCTAGCAACAGTTGGAATGACTGTTTGCTCGTCTGAATGTTTAGTTGGGTCCTTGGAGCTGATTCGTCCAACACAAAAGGTTCCGTCATAAGAGGTCAAGTACTAAGGGATTCTCCCTCACACCACCCTCTGTCAGACTGTAAATAATGCCTTAAAATGGCATTTTATGGCTGGTAGTCATTTGGTGCTGGGAAAGGGGAGTCATACACTTTTCACCCAGGACTTGGCTGGGGCGAACCACCTGTTGAATTGAAGTTTTAACTAAGAAACACCTTTTGAACCAGTTATATGTTTTATTGTTGGGGCCGATCAGTGTAAATTGATACTGAACAATGTGGTCAACGTGGATGTGTGAGTGAACTGTGGGTGAATGACAGAATAGTAGTTCAAAGCAGCTTTGAGTGCTCATCAACAGCAATGTGCTGGGAAATAAAATTCATGAGACAGGGCAAAAAAAAAGAATGATAAACTATGTGAGAAAAAAACCAGGGGTCTATCCAGCCAAAAGCATAAATCAACATTAGCCTGAAATTTAAAGTGACATTTTACCGACTTCTTAAACCACAATGAACAGATTTACCATCTTGCATAGAATTACTATGAGCTGTAGAATGTGAACACCCTCATCGTAAAAGGTTTCCCAGAAGATTTCTCCATTTGCTATATTAGATGTTGGCACTGGTGCTGGGGTGAAGACAGCAAGATGAGTTGTTGAATTTTACACACACAATTAGTGTTTGAATAGTTTAAACACGTGGAAAAGACTGTTTTACCTCAGAAAATGCATTTTCTTTGTTATTCACTAGTATTTCACAACTCTGCTATCTTCTTTTTGAGCTACTGCTTTTTTTTCTTTTTTTTTTTAAGGAATGTTTGCTATTGGCAACTACAGTTAAAGTTACATGAGAGGATTTATTGCAGTGTCATGTCCTTCTGTTACATCTGAAACTGGAGCCAGCAGCCAGTTAACTTAGTTTGGCTTCAAGTCTGGAAGAAGATGGAAAAAGCTATTCTTTCCAAAAGAAAAAAAAAACTTTAAAGCACAAGATGTTTGCAAGTTTTGGTTTTTATGATCACTACAAAAATTGAATTTAATGGAAAGCTCTAGAGGCACCAAAGACAGAACATTTCAGGGAGAGTTTGGAGCGGAGGCAGTGCAAAGCTTTAATTACTGTACAGATCCAGACGTTGCATTTTGGGCAGGTGTAGGTGGACAGGAAAAGTACGAACTGCAGAATTAATCTCTCATGCTAAATCAGTTGCTTCAGTGTCTTCCAGTGTTTTTCCCAATTATATGTAGTTTTCAACTCAAGAAAACCTAAAACCCATAGATTCTACCATTACAGTATACTCATACTGTACTATTTATATTCGTACTGTTTAACAAAAGGCTTCAGTGTACAATGAATAGTTCATGAAATGTATTCATAGTCAAAGATCATTGTTTCCATAAATGGTTTAAAGAACTCAATAATTTTGGTTTGTGGACAAAAATTAGAATATATATAGACGTCTATTTGAACTTTCAAACAAAGCCATAAACTGTTTTATTGAACACTCATAGTGATAAAAAATTAAATTAAATCATTAGTTTTATACATGGGAAAATACAAATGACACAGATGGTGCCAAATGAGACCTGGTCTGTACTAAAACCTCTCTTATTTGGTTTGGCCTCACTTGATCAACCTTTGCAGAGATGATGTTCACATATTGTACTTTGATTTGATAGAAGTTTTTATATATAATTTGCTGAATTTTAATTGATCTATTATATGAGTATAAGAATCACCTCTAATAGCTACAAACCCTAATGCTAACAGCCCTGCTAATGGCTATAAGATGGATGTGCGTCATGCAGTTGCACTGGAAATGGCAGCTCTGGCAAAAGAATCAAGCAAACAAAGAGGAAATTAGCATGCTCACCCTCTGGTGCTGAGTCATTTGAATGAATACTGATTAAAAACATTCCCTCTGAAGAAAATCCCGTTTAAACCTGGGATTAAACATAATCTTTTAACATGAATAAGACAGCATCACAACTGTGCAAAGTGCCGTCACGAAGTGATACAGATGTTGACGTCCTGATGTCGTCCAGCACAAAATTGAGGCAGAACTTTAAGACGGCTGCTGTTGGACTTATAAAATGTGAGTGGTCACATACTGTATGCAAGTCTGTTTCAACTATAAAGTCCCTGACTGCTACTTCCTGTCTGAGTGTCAACAATACGCCCAGTGTTGCGGTTGTTGTGCTTCAAATGGAAGGAACTGTGTGTTACCATATGATGGATGTGTGTTCTATAGTCCTGTCACATCTCTGACTTGAGATAATCAGGAAACTTGGGATTTAACACACAAACACCACGAGGAAAAGTCACATCGAATAAATCTGAGCTCCCACAAGAGATTATCTGTTACGTAGTAATTGCAGCTCTCCGGCACAGTCAGTAGGTGATCTTCACAGCAGTCTCCCTAACACAGCCTGAGTACTTCCACATGCTGCTTCTTAGCTAATGGCTTGGCACAGTGGCTTTAATGAGAGCCCCAGCCTTGGCAATCGCACCCTGGTTATTTTCTTTGATGCCACATCAACAGCAGGGCTCGGGGCATGTCATTAAGTCGAGGTAATCAAGTTTGGAGGGGTTACACTATGCAGAGGAAACCTGTGATTCCTATGCACATGGTCAAGAGGAAGATACTGAGCGGCGAGGGCGTTTATTTGCACCGAGACTGCAAATTATTATCAAACGCGTACATTTCCAAATGTCTGGAGGAGCTTATGACAGTGGAATATCAAGGCATTTCATCCTTAAAAGCTTTCAGTCCAGCTGGAGGGTCAAAGTGCACTGAACACATTGCAACTGGGATGTCTAACCGCACTGGAACCACTTGAATTGCTCCCAAAGTATACAACTGCACTCATGTGGCACTCAGGCCCGAGCCATCCCTCAGTACTGCCGCTCTGCTGAGGTCGAGGCATGTTTTTAACACCAGGGTGGTTTAAGAAGAACAGAGGAAATATTGATTTGTAATTATATTCACCCAGAAACAAGTGACCACAGAGCATGGGCTGATTCCAAACTGACATTATTCTGCTTGGGTGATTTCCAAGCTCTCGTTGCAGTTTAAAACTACCTCAGAGGATGATGCAAGATAAATAGAAATGGTAGTAATAATGACAGTCTTTAATATTTTATTTTATTTTATTTTGTTCGTGGAGCCACAGTACTGAAGTAAACCAGCCAGTCAATCTCAGGCATGACAATCATGACCTCTGACCCAATGTTTGTAGCACTTAACCAACAACCTATACATTCATAGATACATTCATTCATCTGCTGACGTAAAGCAGCCTGCAGGCCACCAGGGGGCAATCCAAGGGTTTTAAGGGTTTTCCGTCATACAGTATTTCCACATGAATTTACAAGAAATCATAACTTTGTTTCTTACTTTTAAAACGTGTTGAGTGCCAGAGAAACCAGAGAAGTGTCAAGATTTGCTCTATTGGTAAAATGAAAGCATTTCCTATTCAAGAGTAAATTAAAGAAACTTTAACTTTTGAAAAGAACCTGCCTTCAACTGTGTTAGGCTGATATTTGGGGTAAATGTCCTTAATTTTTTGCCCATTTAATCTTCAATATCTGTCAGTTATTTAAAATTTCCATGTCAAAGTAGTGTATTAACAATTTAAAATGACGACGATCAAAAAGTTTTATTGAGAAAAACACTGCAGTTGTACATGAACACCAGATTTTGGCTCTTATATTTGAAATGTAAGTTTTGAAACGACCGTAATAACCACGTTTGACTTTGAAGTGCAACTTCTTAGCTTTCAGAAAACGTTGGAATTTTACCAATTTCACCACGCGTCGTCGTGATACACTCGGTGGGTTGACGGTGAACAAAACTTTAAAAGTAAATGAACATGTAGAAGAAGAAGATAAATTATATATATTAAAAAAAGCCTAGTTAGAGTTATCTTAAGTGCAACTACGACAGTCCCAGTGTGTGCCAGCGAGCACACATGGCTTTAGAGTTCCGGACTCTTAATGTGCCAACTTAAAATGTTCCCGCTCTACCTGCTGCGTCAAATACACAAAATCAAGCACAGGATTTGTATCGTTTGTACGTACTTGCCCGGTAGCTTCTTCAATCAGCGTCTACCATCATTAACAACCAGATGGTTGCTGCTGCAGAGGAAACAGCCAAGACCAGACCAGATCAGACCAGACCAGACCACCTGAATGGGCCCCAAGGATCTGACTGATTATTTCAATTCAGAGAGAGGAAAAATAAAAAAAAAATCCAAATTTCATGTTGACATTTCCATTTGTCACTGAAATAAATATCTAGGACTGTTGCCATCAGTTGCTTTCAAATGTGAGTGAAATATGAGCCTAATAATGGACAAACAGCCATTGTTATTGTCCTATTTGACAACTTCATGGAGCAAAATTATTGACACATTAAAACAATTATTCATCAAATGATGTTTTCATAAATAATTGTTCCAATGTTCCTTTTTTTCTGGAAGAGAAAAAAGAGAATGGAATTCACTACCAAAAGAAATCCAATCAATTTCAGATCCTAAATATTTTACTTTGAAGGTTGAATGTTGGCTCTCATCAAATCAGAGCTTTACTCATTTTAGCTACACTTACTAGTGTCTGCTGTGATGTATTTCATTGTCCCTATTAAATAAATAAGAAAGAAAGAAAGCAGCCTCAGATTCATAATACTTAGTTTTGTGCGAATATTTAGATCACAAATTGTGCTTTTAAAAAAAAAAAAAACAACAACAAGTAAAACTTGGTTGAGCTGGTGCCTCTGCATCTGAAAGTGATTGAAGTGACTGGGTGCAAACAGGACATGTCAATGTGCGGGAGGTCCACTGGAAATAATGGAAAATAGTGTTTTTACGGCATCTTGACGCATTGGTATTAGAAAACTTGAGATGCACAGATTTGTCAAAGTGTGACACAAGAGGCCACATTAATGTTTTGCGAGTTTGTAGATGTTAAATTGATCAAAATGACAGCGTAATTTGTCTCCGTTTCAAATTCCAACTCCCCGATGCTACTGAATATCGAGTCCAGCTCGGATTCGGGGGGGTTGTGCAACGACGCACATTTTGGCTGCAGCGTTAATCGGCTACATCTGTCCCATGTTACTGTACCAAGACGCTGTGCTCCAGTCTCCGTCAGCGAGCCGTGACCTCGGCACCCTCCTTGCAGGACGACACACACTTAAACGCTCACACATGCTGTTGTGGTTTAGTTCACACTGCAGTGGCAACTTATTGAGCTTGGAACAAATCAAAGCTGTTGGCAGATTTAATGCGGAGTTCATCTTATGAATCCTGCACTGGAGATAATGTGATGGTGGAAAAAGTAAGATGACAAACTGAGGCTGTGGCTAATGGTTGCTGATCGATTGCAGTTTATGTAACACCGGACATCTGTGGATGTTGTGTTTTTAAGAAAAGTTAATTGCGGCTGGATCAATACACACAGTTAAAACTGTAGGGTGTAACTTTTCAAATTCTTTTCTATTTCGATTCGCCTTTTTTTCCATCAGACAAAAGGGAGGGACACTCAATGACAACAAAATAAAAGTAACTTTTTGAATATAAAACAAATGATTCAAACCACAACACAAGTCAAACTTAAGTAAAGCGTTGTTTAGAACTCATGTTGCACGGCGTCAATACAGCGCTGCACACAGGAAGTGATGTAAGACAGATGGAGGCAACAGCGATACTGCGCTAGTAAAGTGAAGTGGTTGTTGGATGTTTCTTGTCTCCGCCCACCCCTGCACTGCTGCTGTATACACACAAATGCTCCCTCAGTCAGGTTAGGATTTTGACAGAGCCTTTTTTCAGATACAGGACACCGCATACAAATAATGCCACATTGTTTCTGTTCATGTACCAAACAGAGGCAGAATAATACCAAATACATTAATAATCCAGTGTATGTCTGTTACTATCATATTACAATAAGTAAAAACTGGACTTCACACCTTGTAGATTTATAATGATTATACTTAATATTTTCAACAATGATTTAAACTTCAATCATAGTCCATTTTAGTTGATGTCCTGTTATTATACTGTGGCAAGACCGTTCACTGTCAGTGAATATATAACTAAACATGAGTGAAACTTCTTCTTTAACAATAAAACAAAAAAACTCTAAACACCAGAAGTGGTCACAACCCACTTGTTTTTTTGGTGTATTTTTATTCTATTTTGTCACATTTATCCCAATTCTATGTTTTGCTCCTTTGTTATATGTAAAACACTGTGTTAAACATTTTGCTTTGAAAGGTGCTACAAAACCATGTTTATTGCAGTATTTGCTGCCTCATGCCTGGTTTGACCTGGGTGTTCCTAATAAACTGAGTGGGTTGTGCAAAACCGAGTGAAACCTGACATGAACAGACCACGTCTTTCAGTCAGCGCCATAAAAACCAAGGGCCTGTTCACAAGATGACCCTCAGTTTACAGAACTGCCAGGTTGCAGCAGCTGCCCAGTGAAGGAGGGAAAACCACGACCTCTGCTGGTCACAAAGAAAACAACATGAACATTTTTGGGTTATAATTTGCTCTGAAGGAGCAGAAAAAGGACGCAGTAATGCAACATTACAGACCGCAACCGCCACAAAAGACCAAAGAAGAAGAGAGAATCATGCTGAAACCTCACCTGAATCATGCTTCAGGTGAGCGTTGTCACTTGGAGATCATACTGCAGTATGTGCTGAAATGACACTCCTGACGACCAGTAGGTGGCAGCAGTTCTTTTTAATCTCCGAGTCCCTTATCAGTTTTCATGTTCATTTTTTTAAGTTTGTGCTTGTGTGAGTCTCCTTTCAGCCTCTTTTGTGTGTCTTTATGACAACTTTTGGAGACATTTTTCGAGAAATGTGTCCAGGGAAAGTGAGATAATTAAATAAATATTATCAGGTTCTCAATAGTATTTCAATTCAGAGGGGGCGTGCAAAGATTTCTGTCCTCTAGGGGCGGCATGACAGAAAATAATTGAGAACCACTTATGTGACATGGGTATGCAAGAGGAGCAGTCATGAAGGGATTTCTGGCTTTTTGAAGGGCACCATGTCAATATGTTCCTTTCTGAGAACGGCTCATTGTTTGTGTCTGTGTATGTGTGTTTTTTGTTTGTTTTTTTAAGAAGGGGGAGGGGTCTATTTGTGCACACAGCACAGCAACAGATTGGCAGAGATCAAACCTTAATACATTTTTTATATCTCTGCTTTACTTTGTTCTGACTAACAACACTATCTCTCTCCAGCACTACAGTTTGAGTTGTTACTGTTCATTAGTAGTTGTAGCTGCCATGGAATCACGAAGCAAAACTGTTTTACGTAAAACACTCTTCTCTGAGCCCACTCTCACAATCCCTCAACCAGCAATGCCCTCTCACCCTCATTAAGCTGTGATGTCCCTTGTCTCTGACTCTGTTTCAGGCTCAAACAGTGAGTAAAAACATGTGTTTTCAGTGGTCACGTATAAAGGAGAAATGTTCTTTTGCAAAGTTATTTCCAGTACACACAGTAACACATGAATTAGCATTTATTCAAGCAAATTATTGGTCATATATAGTAGTTGTGTGGACAATTATTGCTAATTGATAAACAAGAGGTAAAGTACAACTTTAAGGGTACGGAATTCTACTTAAACTGGTAGTTTGATAAGGTACAAACTACCAGGGTGGACCTTTCAAAAAAGGTTTGATTCTTGTGTCGGACATCGCGCTCATGATTCTTCTGTTGCGTTCACACCGCGCCATTCAAGTCATTCACGCCATGGGATCACCGCTTTTTTTGTGCATCGGAGCCCAAGCTGCCATCGTACTATGACGTCGCCAGACTGCCGGCCACTGATTGGTCCGACACAAGAGCCAAGCCGAACAGTGCCGAATGGTAGATCATTTAAAAAGACTTAACAATCCCAAAAACGTGGATTAATCTCCACCAATTGTCAGGGAAATATCTAAAATCTCAGGAGGAGTCTGTGCTCCGGTCATGGAGGAAGTACTGACCAAATATTTTTAACATTTCAAACTCAAAATTCTAGTGATTCAAGTCACTCGTTTGTGTGTGTGTGTGTGCGTCACCGCAGTTTCATGCAGCTGTGCAGGGATGACTCCGCCCACGTTGAAATGCAACCTAAACTGTGCTGAGCCGGGACCATAGTCACATGACATGTCGACCTTAATATCTGAGTTGTGGAAAACAAATATAAACAGAGTGGTTATCACTAACCACACCAACTATATTTTCAATGAAGAGAAGTTATCTGCTTTTCGAGGAATGGGTGGGATTCAATTCCCTGGACAGCGGGAATGGTTTGACGGGCAGGAGGTCTGAACCACTGCATGCGGATATGAATCACTTTCATAAAACAATAATGTGTCAAATATATTCACACATGACACAAAGACAGACAGGCAGTGAGCTCCGTCTGTGATAATCGTCACGGTGGATGCAAGTTCTCCTGTCTGCTGTGTTTCAGTACAGTCTTACTCTCTGCAACTCGACGAGACAGGCCTGTTATAGATTAAGTGTTTCCTCTCTCCAAATGCAAAAATGGAGCCACTTGTCGCCGGTGGAAAAGCGGTTCTCTGTTTACTCCATTATTAGCGACTTGCCCAAAAGCCTCCAAATGGCAGCGATAAGGGGAATTATTATTATCCTCCACCTGCCCTTCACGATCAACCAAAACGCTGAAAGCTGAAATGGAAATCTTGCCACATTTGGCATAATAAAATGCCACAGCTCTGCAGTTATGGGATGTCGTTTGCTACGTTGCACTTTGGATTACTTGATTTGTAAAAATGGGTGTTTTTATGTGCAGCATATTTTTATGGAGCCAGACTTGCGCTCAGCTGCGGGCGCTTCATGCCTCTGCAGCTCCAGCTCCGTGTCTCTCTGAGACGAACTGCTACTGGGTGAAGCAGAAGAGATGAAAGCAGATGGAGGAAGATCGTTTCGGGGACCCCAAAGCTGGCGCCGTGCCTTTGCTCGGCGTTTATTTACACAGCGGTTTTTATCAGGAGAGATTTCGTTTTGATTTCAGTCTGAAGTTGCGGTAAACTTCCACAGAGCACAGGATGAAACCGAGTGGAATTAAATGAAACGAGGGGGAAGCAAACATAAAGAGTGGACAAGGATTTAGTGCCGAGAGAGTGAAAAACAGAACAAGATAAATGCTTTGACTGTAGTCGCTGGTGCCAGCAGACTTAAGATTTGATCAGTTTACCGCTACATCAAACGCAATACTGTGGAAATGGACTTTTCTGAGTCTAAAGTTCATCTATGTCTATGCAGGGCTTTTTTTTTACCTTACTTTAACGGCGTCTGAGTCATTGTGATGGTTAAGGCTTGTTGCAGGGAGATCGGGGGCTGTCTCCACTCCCTCTACCGTCTGTCAGCGCCTCTAGCCTTGCAAGATCAGGGCCGCTGAATCCTCGGGTGCGTCAGTCAGTCGGCACAGCACACGCACAACACCGTTGTGCTGTTGGAGGAGGCGAGAAAGAGGAAATGACTGTCTGAGCGAGCGAGCGAGGATAATCTGTAGAGACAATGGATGGATGTTTACTGTTTACTAAAAAAATATGTACTCCAGAACTGTAGGGGGAGCTCCATAGTGTTTTTTTTAAAGTTTTAATAGGTTTAATAAGTTTAAAGTCAGGCTTTGATATGAAATCGCATTATGCTTTTCTCTTCAAAGAAAAGCTGAATATAGCAGAAGTAAAACACACCTGTGGTGAAAGTGTAACACATTAGGAGCACTATATATGGTGAGTGATTTTATTCATTTTCACTGAAGTTACAGATATGCTGGGGTCTTTCGCCTCACATCAAGACTTTTTCTTCCTTCCTCAGCTTCCCGGTTCCCTCATTACTGTAAGTGATAGAGCTGGATATAAGATGAATATGATACAGCCACCAAAAAAAAAACCTCCCACTAAATTAACCATTCCACTGACCATGATTAGTTTTGGAATCCTTTTACTTTCAAATATGAGGACGGAGTTCATGTAAAATTCAACAAACCATCAAATTATCAATAGCACCGTTAAATGGAGTCAGTTTAAGATGAATTGAGCTGAAGAACTGGACTGACTCTGCTTTAAAAATATCCCGAATAAACAACTAGCAGCTCCAGTTTGCAGTAACTATTACTGAATTACTTTTGTACTGAAAAAAAATAAAAATAAAAAAAAAAATATGGTAATTCTCAGTCAGGTTCTGGGATAATGAAGAGGGTCCTTTATTTTCTGAGTTCAAATCATATTTCAGGACATTCATCTTTCAAATCTACAAACGAACACGACACGACTTTCTTTTTTTTGTTGTATTTTGACTGCGATGACTCAGAGTAGTGCAATGTTTTGACACCGCTTCATGTTCATGCCTCCAAACTCCCGCTCGCACACGACCGAGTCTAATAAACTCTGATCTCAAACATCTGTGATGATGTAAGGACTAGTTATATTTAGACGTGGATATCAAGCAAAGTTTTGGTTCGTCTTTTTGTTTCTTTTCTTATAATAAATCAAATGACGGCTATATCATAATTTAATAACGCCATCGACGCGACATCAGAGTGAAACACTAATGCATTTTGTGCAAAAACATGTCCGTGTTTCCCTCTGATGTGAGCTTATAAACACACAAACACCCCAGTTGAGATTGGCACTAATAAGAGGTCTCATCGTTTCCAGTGTTGCAGAGGGATCAATACGGACTGATGCAACCTGGACTGGAACTCCAGTTCCTGGACTTGCGCAACCAAGTAAGAGTCAAAGTGGTTGCTTAGCAACAGGTACACAGTATCACTCTGGCCTTCCTCCAGTAGTAAAATCTCAAGTCAACATGACTTTGCTCAGCTCTCGCCAACGCCACGGATTCCTGGGAGAAATCTAAAGTATAATATGGGAATTTCGAAAGTCAACAGCCGAATAGCAGACACGGAAGTGGATATAATTTGATTTTAATCTTTGTAGACACTTAAAACACTCGGGAATCCTCGCAGGATTGACGCTGCATACACTGACATTTACTGTTATTGCGTCTTAGATATTAATTTCTAACATGAGCCGCGTATAAATTCCGCCTGGCTCATTTCCCCTTCATATTATGAATGAGGTTTAAAAGTAGAATCAGTACTTGTGCCGTCCATATGATGGCGCCATTGATTCACATGAGAGACATACCTGTTGCCAGAGCCTCCCACACATGGAAGCTCTGTGAAGCACTCATGAAATAAAAACATCAACATGGTAGAGATAGGAGTTTCAATATGTACCTTCACACTGTGGCATGAGGCACTCAGGCTCGTTGATCCTTTGATGTCCCAGAAACAGGCTTGGAAGCAGGTATCATTAGGGTTTTTTTTTTTTTTTGTTTTTTGTTAGAGAGAGAGAGGGAGAGAGAGAGCAGTACAGCGTCCAATTCTCCATCAAAGCAAGTGTGTTCCCTTTGTAATGGAAACAGCGCATGAGAGCTGCGCTGAAGGAGTTGTGTCCACGAGCTTCCACGTTTGAAAGGCAAACAGAAAACATGCCGCACGGTGCACACAATTACAAAATCAGGATGTAATTATAATAATAATAATAATAATAATAATAAAAAGATAACGAGACGTGCTACTTTATAACGTACTCTAACATAATGAACCATTAGCAGTGGAAAAAAGACCTATCAAAGAGACGTGACCCTCCTGTAACCTCATGTGTATGTGAATAATCCATATTAGTCACATACATCTTCATGTTCCTTCATTGCTGAAGTGCAACGGTGGAATATATAGATCAAAAAAAAAGATGAATATAATGTCTTGTAGTCTTGGTTTTGATGGGTGTATATTGTGATGTTTCACCTCTACATATGAGATCACAAATCTAGTGTTACATAATCCATTTTTAATCTTTTTTAAATACAATTTGTACCTGCTTTACACCCCTAAAAGGTACAACTCAATCCCTCACCACAATCTTCTCTTCCAAGCGTGTTACAGTCTTTGTATAAACAGACACAAGAAACCGTTTCATTGTCATCACGGTTCTCCGTTAAATAAACGACTCATTATTATTATTAAATTGGGTAAACATGATACATTTTTCAAATGTTTTGGTGCGTTTGTACAAATAGCTGGTCTGCTCCAGCACTGAACTCTCCCTGCTGTTTGCTGACCTGTTGCTACTTTCACTTGCCTGTTTTATTGCTTGTATGTTCTTTTACTACGGCCTTTAATATTGTCTTTTAACTTCATTCATTTTGTCTCTTTAATGTATCTGTCCTTTTTTTTTTTAATCTGTTTGTCTTAACATCTGTCCAGGGACTACAGATGAAAAAATAGTCTATTTTACAACTAACCCAAGGAATAAATAAGTAAGACCTCTGCACATGCTCAAGGCTGTACTACTACTACTACTCATAATAATAACAATTATTATTATTATGAGCTGTAGTATACTTTAAACATCATAATTAATCACATTATTGCATATCCTTATATGAGAACATTGTGGTGTATACTGTAAAACTATTGTCTGTTCAGAAAACCTCAATAGCTTTGGCAACTTTGCCCGATTTCAGTAAACAGGATGTCTTAATTAACATATGAACAATAGCGCTGTTCCTTGAGGGCGTGTTTATTATACATGGTAAGAAAATATAATGAAGTAATTAAAGAAAAGCAATTTGCTAGCCACTCCGCATAATTGGAAAATAATAAGACAATGTTTACGAAGGCGATTAGATGAATGAAATGTGACATTAAAATGTTTATAAATGACTCGGTTTGTTAGCCTGAGGTGAGAATTACAACGCCGTGTTTTCATTCTTTTTTTTTCATCTGAATATAGCCCAAGGTGAGCTCGTACCATGTTTACAGGGATGTTGTACAGTGTTGTAGATGCACATGCTGCACATGCATCCTGTAGCAACCAATAACGTCATAACGGCCAATAACGTAATAACGGCCAATAACGTTATATTTTAAATGTAATAAAACCAATAACGTAATAAATTGCCAATAATGTAATAAAGTTGTTGAGCCAATAACGTAATAACTTTTTTTTAAAAAGTTTAAAAAGTTATTACGTTACGTTATGACGTTACGTTAGACCGCAGTGCTGTCATTGGTCAGTTAACGACTCATTCCAGCAGCACTAGCGCTCTGGCGGTGAATTGCAATACCATACTGAAAACTGCAACGTACTACCCCGTCAAAGTGTCTGTATGGTCACAGAGTTGGATACACAGGGTACTATAATGGAACTCTAAGAGTGACAGATAAATCCAAATTGATTGCTAATTGCTCCTTTAGGCCTCCAGTGGAGGGGGGTTTGAGGGTGGAGGGGTACCTATAAGGTCGGATATCTGTTGCAAGATGCAATATTAAGGCCAATTGTGGCACTTTCTCTCCAGAAATTGAAAATAAAATAAAGTGATACCTCAGTTATTACATTATTGGCTCAGTTATTACATTATCAAAGGATGTTTTTAATGCAAGGCCAATAACGTAATAACCAGACAATAACGTTATAAGTTATTACGTTATTGGCAAAAAGTTATTACGTTATTGGCTCAACAACTTTATTACATTATTGGCAATTTATTACATTGAAATTATTATGTTATTGGCCGTTATTACATTACGTTATCGATTGCTACACATCCTTTCCAAGATTCAGAGTAAAAAAAAGAAAAGAAAAGGTAAAGTCTGTAAATGTATCTGTGTCATCGCGGCCCGACAGGGATTACACTGTGAATCTGACCAAAACCCATGCAATGACTGCTATTTCCACTCAGACTGGCATTTGACATATCCCAGGTTTTACCACCTGGAATCCTTAATGCTCCCAATTCATCAAGACCCAACACTGCAACAGCTAGACAATGGAGGGAATAATAAATAAATAAAAACAATAAAGTATATCAGGGAGAGAGGAGTAGAAGAAGAAAAAGAAGAAAGGAAAGACTTTCAGGTAGTAAAAACTGAGCTTATCCATTTGGCATCGATGCCCTTTGCTCTGCACTCACATTAGTCCAATCCCTTATCGCGCTCGTGCTCCAGTCCAGACACGCTCACATCTGGGCATCGGTGGGAACATTGAGTTTTATATAAATCGATACTGTGTCCCCAATACTTTGCAGCTCCCGGCACCACAGGCGAGATTATAAGACTCTCGGCCAGGTTCATCTTTCCATCCCATCATCTTTTTTTTTTCTTTCTGAGGAACAAACAAAGAGCTGATTTTGAAGTAGGACTTTTTTTGAGCAGGTGGCGGCGGCCGAGGAAGAGGAGGAGGAGGAGGAGGAGGAGGAGGAGGGAGGTGACTCAGAGACAAAACAATGTGGTGTCCTGTCAGCTCTGTTGTCATTTCAGTCCATTCTCAACTGCTGGACACATTGCAGTGACAGAATGTTGTTATCCCAGTCATGAAATTGTTGCTTCTTAAGTTGCCTTTGAACTAAATGCAATCTTCTCCCCGCAGCAGCGCCAGGCTGCTCTCGCTTGTTATGGCGATGAATAAGCCGGCGTGGGCTTGTTGAAAGTCAACGCTAACAAGTAGTGAGTTTAGGAAGCCTTTTCACTTTGTCAGGTATTCAGAATTTGGGGGGAGATGGGGAACAGGTTGGATTAGATGGGATAGTCTGGTTGCCTAAGCAACTGCTACACTCCTCTGTGCTGGAAGAGGCTGCTTTATCTGTGAGGATTACCCTGGTGCAGAATAGGGAGGGGAGGAAAAAAAAAAAGAGGAAAAAAAGCCGTTTGCCTGGAGTCACACAGTTCGGTGCCAAGGCCAAGAGCTGTGTCAGTGCAGGGGCTAAACCCTCACTTGGTTTAAACAGCAAACAAAAGAAACAGAATGTGTCAACACGGCGAGAAAAACAAAGTTAACGGAATCAAAGAAAGGGCGACAAGGAGGAGCGAGGAAAGATAAGAGGCGTAAAATGAGGCTGATGTATGCTAAGTCCACTCCAGACAGAAATGATCTTGAAGCAGCAGCAGCAGCAGCAGCAGCAGCAACGGCACACCTAAGCTCCCAGGTGAAAAGTGACTGGATTATTTCATGTCTTTTTTTCCCTTTTTTCTTTTAAAGCTGACAAGTGGGAACAGTAAAGCCACGTGGGATGTGTCACAGTTCTCCCAGCGAGGTGACACTTATTATTATTTATTTACATCTTGGTTTCACCGCACAGCGCACCCACATTTCACCGCTGGTGTGCGTTTGTGGTAGTTTATAATGGTGAATTTCCATAGGGAGATTAAAGCTGTGTGATGACAAAAAGGATACGAACAACAACAACAACAACAACCTGATATCTTATAAAGAAGAACAGCCACGCTTTTCATCTCCAGAGTTTGACAGGACTTTGAGTAAAGCCATTACAACTGTAACAACACCCACACATAAAGTCTAATGTCATAAGGATTTTGAAGACTGTATGCAGATAAACAGGCAATTATACCATCAGGGTTAAACATGTTCATCTAGGCTGACATAGACACATTTAAAGTTTGGATAAATCAGAATAATAAAGGTATTGTTTGATCAGATATTATATATTTACAACTCATGGCCATTTAACACGTTTCCTTAATCTCTCGTTTGTCTCAATATAATGAATTTCTTCCATACAGCACCTTTACGGGGGGGTGCTTTTTAAATGATAGCTGCCATTTGGCAGAAACTGTACTCGTCAGGCCTGACCTTGGAACAGCCTGACATCTCTGCCTCATTTTTTTGTTTTGATTCTCGCTGCAGATTTCAGGACCAGATGGAGTCGAGCTCCAGAAGATTAACTAAGACAGGTAAACAAGGCGTTACAGAAACTGCAAGGTGCCGCAATGCCCGCGGATGGATTTTTGAGGGTCTTATTTTAGCAGATAAAAAAAACAGATAAAACCCCTTGATTACAGATTATAGATTATTATAGAAGTAAAATGAACTTAATGTCAGCATTGAATATGACATTTATGACCTTTCGTCATCAGGCTAGAACTGCTGTGTCTCTGTTACCGTTCACATTAACACCAGGAGCAGGACCTCCTCCACATACTCAGCCGTCATTCTACAGTGGCCCTGAGTGGACAAACAAGAAAATGTGAATCCATGTGAAATAATTCATGAAAGCATGAAATGTAATCTGTTTGTGTTTAATGCTTAAAATAAGATCTTAGTGTATGCCACTGAAGAGGAGTCTGTGCTTTCTGCTGGATGTGAGATTAAAGGAATAGTTCACTGATTAGCATTTAGCTTTGTATTACTAGAATAGGGGTAGTATTTTTGAAAAATTGTGCTTCCCAACCTCCGTTTCCCCCCCTGAGTCGAGAAATATCTTCATTCTTTTCTTTGTTATGTACCCACCAGTGACACTTGGTCCGAGCCTTGAAACTGCAACGCTAATTCCACACTTTTTAGACCCACTCGTAGGGGGACGGGACCTCATTCCCAGAATGTAAACAGTGTCTGCCATCTTTGCTAACAGTTATGCTAACAGGACCAAGTGTCACTGGTGGGCACGTAACAAAGAAAAGAATGAAGATATTTCTCGACTCAGGGGAAACTGAGGTTGGAATGTACAATATTTCAAAAATACTAGCCCTATTCTAGTAATACAAAGCTAAATGCTAATCGATGAAGAATTCTTTTAAGAAAAGAGAATTTGGCTTGTCCAGCTTCAAACCATGTCTTTAAAGAGAAAATGTGATTATAGACAATGACTGAACACATGTGCACCATCGAGCGTTGAACAACAAATAGTAAAGCAAAAAACAAGGTAAAATCTAATAAAGTGTGTGACTCAAGGTTGTGCTCTAAGTGATGCTCTTCTGCAGCAGCAAGTGGTTATTAGAGTTATTGTTGCTGTTTTTTTATTGTTACAAACTTGTCTGACCATTCTCCACTGACCTCTGACATCAACAAGTTATTTTTGCCAGGAGACTTTTCACTGACTGGATATTTTCTCTTTCCAAGACCATTCTCTCTCTCTAAACTCCAGACATTTGTTGTTTGTGTGTGAAAATCACAATCGCAGTCTCAGACCAGCCTGTCTGGCATCAACAGCCATGCCACATTCAGAGTCACTTAAATGACCTTCAATTTCTGTTCCATTCAGATGATCCGTTTGCACTTGCTGTTCTTTGTTCTGTATCACGACAGATGGCGACGCAACAGCTGGAAACACAAAGAAGCACCCACAAAAACGACATTTAAAGTGTATTTGAACACACAAAAGCTCCCTCATTCACGTCTGATAGTTTTGCCCGACGCAGACTGTTTCCAGGACGCAGCTTACAAATTATGTCACATCGACCACCAAACAGAGGGAGAATAATAGAATAGCGCATGTTAAAATAGTGTATTAACAATTAAAATGAAGAAAAAAAAAATGTTATTTAAAATACAAACAAAACCCACAGTAGTTGTACATTAACACCAGATTTTGCGTGTCAAATTTGAAATTTGAACACTAAAACACATATTTCAAATAACATTTGTTTTTGTCTCAATGTCCAGAAACAGGCCAAAAAAAAATACCGTAATAACCAAACGCGAGCTTCGACGTGCAACTTTTCAGCTTTTCAGAAACCGTTGGAACTTCTCCAATAGCACAAATTGCGGTAATGCAAAGTGCGCTTGCTTACGTGTCGTCTGCGACGCGCTCGGTGTTAAAGGGTTAAACGTGTGTACCTAATAAAGTGACCAGGGACTGTACTTTAGCTTCTTCAGGGGTGATCTCAGTGTAGACTGGTTTGTGTGTGTGTGTGTGTGTGTGTGTGTGTACTGCGGCGAGCAGAGACAGCGAGAAGAGCAGCTTGTGACTCGTGCCAAGTCTTCACAGCAGAGGCCCCGCAGTCATGAGCGTTGTGTGTTGCGTACACACTCACCAGAGGACACACACACACACACCTGTTACACTTGCATGTGCTCCATAGTGGAAATATAGGAATGAAAGCATCTCTCATGTCAATATGAACACAGCTGACACTTCTGTCATGTTGTGGTAGGGGTCACCGCCGTGGCGAACCCCGCCTGTTGTGTTGCGTTTGTTGATCTGGCCGCAACAGCGGGACCTCCATTTACCCAGGGTTCCCGGTGCATTAGCGACAAAATGCTGAACGCGGTTGGATCATACAAGGTCGGGGGGGTGGACGGGGAGCCATTTCATGTGGCAGGACAGTATTCAGAGCAGACACACAGGCAAACAGAGAAGTGCAGCCATGACGCGTAAGGAGCGACCTCGACGCAAGAGAGACCCTAATGCTTGTGTGTTTCAAAAGGTCTGCATGTGCTTCATGAAGACTCAGAGAGACGAGTCAGAATGTCAGAGTCCTGCTGTCTGTCCTGCTGTCCTGCGCTCACTCACTGCTCTTTTAAAGGATTTCTATTTATTTTTTGGACATTTTGAACGGTCACCTCCTGCAGATGTTAGAGGTAGGGGTGCAGCTAGAATCTCCAACTGTTGCGAGAAGAGCTGTGCCGTGTCATATTGTGCACGATAATACCGCTACACATTTTGGGGGAAAAAAAATGAAAATGCTTGATGTCTTCAGTTCTTCTTATAATTTTAATTATATTGGTTGTTTATAACACGATACCATCTCCTTCATAGTCATAGAAAGAGTGAAATAATCCTTTTGAATATGAATGTATTCATATTGAGTTACTACAGCAATTAAGGTGCTGGAGAAGCAAACAAATGGACATGGAAAAGCTTGAAAAGGGCTTGAATTTGACCTTGGAAAAGGCATATTAACCCTTGATATGCAGTTTTGTCATATCACCATTTAAATTAGCTGGCTGCGTGTCGATGTACAGGCGTCGCCATCTCCTCCACAACACATTCTGGTCTCCCGCTGCTTTGTATGGTAAGTTTTGGGCTAATTTGGTCAAACTAAACAGAAGATTTCAAACACAACTCACAAATGACCATAATTGAAAGTATCGATCGCGGCAGCTGTGAGTGGATCAACGACTTCCATGTCGCCGTCGCAAGCTGAGATCCTTAATCCTCTCTGTGGATTCTAGTGTGGGGGCAGTTTCCACAGTGACACAAACTTAGGTTTTCTGTGAGATACGACGACTCTTACAGTATTGTGAAGGCTACAAACAACGGCTGTTTTCCCCCAGGACTACTGTATTTATTGATGGCTGTCCAACCATTGCTTAAAGGTCTGTGACCATTCACTTCCTGATGGTAAATGGTTAAAGCCCACATAGACCGGAAGCTCCAATTAACGCTGCGTTTGTGTGTGTATCTGCGTCATTACCTCGTTTATGAAACCCTAAAGTTTCAGAACAAACGGTTCAGCCACTGCTGAGAAAATTGTTTTGTATTGTTTTCCTGGACTCTGCGAAGCGGATCGGCACTTCCTTAATTTGATGTTGTCATCAAAAATCCTCACCACTCCTCTCACCACCGTAGCGCCTCCGGTTGCGGGCACTAGTCCGGGCACATCCGGTTGCGTACATTCAACCGCAGAAGAAGAAGAACTACTCACGTTGTAGCTGCTGAGATGCAGAGCATCCACAGTGCCAGAGGGGGAGCTGTGTATCTGAGAGCTGGCCTATCTATTACGTCACTTCCAGGTACCTGGCCAATCACAGGACAGTGGGAAAGCTGTTGTTGGCTGGCCAATCACAACACAGTCCACATTCTAGGGGTGTGGTTTTGGTCTGAAACAGCGTGGCTGACGAGAGCGTCAGTGAGGAGATATTTTGATCGGCTCGTTTGCAGCGATTAGGAGGTTTTTAACCATGAAAACAAGTTAATATATGTAAGTAGACCTCCATAACTAACATATGTGTGATACAAGCATTCTATGTCACCTTTAACTAGTTTGCTGGACTTATAGAGAAAAGCCATTGATGCTGCAATAGCTTCTTCAACTCTGTATTGTGAGAAACAGGCAAACGCACAAGCTGGAACAGTGTGAATGCTAATGCATCCGCATTAAAAACTCAAATCCAAGCTTTGTGTTTTGATGTCAACGTGACATTTTCATCGTCTGCCAAATGTCACAAGCCTGACTTGCTACTTTGATATAGTTCATCAAGAGCTGCTTCGGCACGTTGTCAAAAAGGTGCCTGTCACTTTTGCCAGCTGTTGAGTGCATTCGGCACAGCTGGTCTGCTCCTCGCTCCAACTTCCTTTCAGAAGAGGAAGACGAGTGCAGTAAGGTGTTGAGGGAAGCCAGCTCATGAAAAGAAAGTGACATGGTGCATTTATTACACACCGCCTGTGAGTGTTTTCCAAATAACAATCCTGGTGTTGGAGAAAACTTGTCAATCTTTTCAAGATTTCAAGCAGATTTCTTTGGGTTCAGGGCAAGCATTGACAATTTTGTCAATTTAGTCTTGGATGCCAGCACTAGTTTCATTAAATATTTACTACGCATGGTATGACTGGAGTGGATTTCTCAATTTGCGCTCCTCCTGTCACCTGACATCGCCCAAACACTTTTTTGTTCCCAATCTGAACTTAAGCCTCAAGACTGCAGTTAGAAAAGTAGAGCGTAGTAACTGTGGAAGAAGCGAGAGGCAGACATTGCTGAAATGGTGAGGAATGGCATCAAACCAACATACCCTGAGCATAATCTGCTTTATCATGTAATTCACCTCAAATAGGACCATAATTGCTGATCTTTAGAGTTCAGTGCAGCTGATGGCTGATAAATGATGCAATTTTTTGGTCCAATTTTCATTTTTTTGATAAAATATAACTGTTTAATAAAGAATAATGACACAGAAAGCCACTTCACTTGAACACTGAATGAACATCACATTACGGTCTGTCTCTCCACTCTACATTTTATGACTGCACTGTAGCAGCACGATGAATAAACTGAATTATAAATATTCGAAACAGGTTATCACTGTCATATAAGCTCTTTAAAAGAAAACAATGACATTTTGAGACTTTATGGAGTTTCTGACAACAAAAATGTGCTAAATTAAATAATAATTGATGAATTCTGATTCTGATTATTACTAAAAGAAACTGCTTGGTGATGTTATAAATCAACTGACTTAGTAGTATCGCCCCCTGATGGCCATTTAAGAGAATACAGGATTCAGGCACTCTGTTGAGTATTGTACAGAGTTCATTTTAGACAGTTCATGAGAGACATCATTTTCTTTGAAGGCCGTCAGGTGGCTGCTGGGTGGACGCGGTGGAGCGGCTACAGCCTTAGAGTGCTCATCCACGTTCCCCAGTGAGGAGCTTTGAGAACCACGAGGAGAAGCAGTGATAGTCAGTTAAACGATGGGCATTCTCCGTGTCTGTGAGGCCCCAACTTCTCCTCCCTCCGCAGGTAAGATAGCGCAATTAGCTGAGCTAATGTCATCACCCCGGAGTGCCACAAAACTGCCAACTCACTGCTGTTTCTGGCCTGTGGGCAGAAGGGTCCTATTGCCTGTGTCCAAGAAACAGTGGCAAATTGGCGGTGTCATGGCAATGTGCTCTGCTAAAAGGTGCTAGTTCACCAGAGGAGAAGGAAGAGTTGAGTGGCTCTTCTCTAGGTTCTCCCTTTTCTGGGATGTAGATTAGGCCGTAGCCATAAATGCAATATTTTGGGCCGAAAGATACAGACAGAGTTCAAACCAGAGTTCAAAACAGAGTTCACTTGCAAGCGATCCGAGACCACCTCTCACAAGTAGGGATGTCCCCGATACCGATATTATTCCGATGCTAACATTTTAGACCATTTAGGAACGTATGAAGCTGTTAACAAGGCTGGTGTGAACACAGCCTAAGATACACGATGAGATGAGTAGTCAACGCCAACGTGTGGTTATTACGGTAATTCCACTTGCGCTGTTGGAGGAAGCCGACGAATCAGCGTCTTTGTCACCAGAGAGGAAAGAGTGGGGAAAATGCCTGCGCATGTGTTTCCATTTTTTGGCCAATGAGACATTGGATATTGAGACAAAGACTCAAACAAATGTTAATTTAAATATGTTTTTTGCTGTTCAAATTTCCAATTTAACACACAAAATCTATAGTGTTTTAGTTTTGCTTCATTTTAAACTGTGAATACACTATTTTAACAGGCAGTAAATTGTAAGTAACTGTCATATATTTAAAAATATTCTGGAAAAATTGGCATTAGCTGGCCCTTTGATGGTTAAAATCAGCAAAACAAAGTCCAGATGGACATTTTGAGGCTTAAGTGTTGAGAAAATGTTTTCCATATATAAAAATATTTGTGAAACACCGTTATATGTTTGTATTCTTCAGTCAGTCAGTCATTGGTCATAATGTGCTCAAAAAGTGATTAAAAATAGGTATATATTGTCTAACTTTTAGCACCATAACATGTGATTCGGGTGAAAAACTCATGGTCCTGTTTCTCACAGTTAACTGTCAGTCGGTGTATAGTGATGCAGTTCTTTGCAATAGTTACATAGATTCAGTAGCACTCTCTGTTTATCAAAGTAAAAAAAAAAAGAAAAAAACTTTCCCCAAGTATCTGACTCACAGAAATCCAATAGCAGGTATTACGTACGTGTGTTTCTGAGTGCTAAAACAGGGATGTATCTGCCCACAATCAAGTGTTATTATGGTGACTCTTCTCCAACATGTGCAGCCAACTACAGAATAATACACTGGATCGATACACTTCTTGATTACAAATTTCTCCCGGGAACTGTGCTCAGTGTATGTTGTTAAATTGATCTTTAACGTCACGCCAGTGTCACTTATATGCCAGAGGTAGAAAGAGAAATGAAACTCGAGAGAGATGCGATGAGAGAGAGAGAGAGAGAGAGCAAGGAGGGCTTAAAGGAAATAAAAGAAAGAGAGCATGAGGAGGAAGGAGAAAGGGCTATCAGACGTGTGAAGTGGCTGAGTGTAAAGTCAATCTATCCACTACCATGGTGATGACAGGTGTGGGCGGACGCTCGATATCATAAACAGCGCAGGGGTGGAGTGGCAAATCCACCTTCCCCTCCGTGCCTGACGTCCATCCACCCATCTGTCCTATCTGTCTGTCTCTACATGAGCTGTTGTGGAGAGGGTGGGTGGTTGTGAGGCAGTGGAGTGATGCCTGTCTGTCACTGGAGGAGAGGGGAGGACGTCAGGTGTGCAGAGGAGATGTGGCGATGGATGGAGGAACGGAGGAGAGGAAAAAAGGGGCGGGAGGCGGGACAAAGTGGTGGATAATAGAAGTGGAGCAAGTTTAAAGACGGTAACCTGTACCTTGTATTCTCTTGAATGGCTGTTGGGGGGGTGACTCAGTGGTTGCAGAAAGAAGTGGGTTTTACATTAATGAGAAAATGACCAGCAAAGTATTCTCTCAATCACTACAGTTCCAGGTGCTCTTCAACAGAGAATGATGTCTACTTTCTAAAATATATCCCCATTTCCAAAATGAGGGGTGTGGCCCTCTGCTGGAGGAGGAGGTATTGCAGGTGAGCTTCAGACTGGGCTACAAAAATCTTCATGGAAACGTAAAACATAAAATGTTGATATCTCACTTTATATATTAATGATTAAATAACACAGCATAGTGGCTGAACTTATAGTATTTTGCTCAGTGTCGCCTATGGAAATCACAATTACTTTGACCAAAATACAGGATCAATTATGCTTATTTATGATCAATATTTATTGTTAAAGGGTCAAAATATATTATTTTTGTTTTACATGATCTGTGCATGGGTCTCACAAGTTGTCTTTAATTGTATGGCCCTCAAACTTCTCGAATTTGGGAAGCTCTGAGTGGTGCACTTAGGTCTTTTGATGAAGGACTGATAACCAATGTGTACCGTCCCAGATTTTGTCAACGTTCTGTTGGGGTCCCAAGCACAGTGGTGCAGCTCACTGTTGGACAGAGAATCATCCCGTGACCCGTCCATGTGTCACAGTCTTCTCTCAAACAAGGCTTCCATTCTTCTCGTGATAAAAATCACAAATTGCTGGATGTCCTCCACTGTTACCCTGTGTCAAATTCTTCTTTGTGGAATTTACTGGGCCGGCGACAAAGTGTCGTGCTGGTATGACATTATGTTATCACCATCGGGCCCACACAATGCCAAATCGCACCACGGCAAGCTGAACTGCACTGTACTGCTTGAAGGAACCAAGGCTTTGGAGTGAATAAGACAATAAGGCACAACATGTATTGTGGGGGATACACACCATGTGACTGACAGCCAGTACTGACCTATAGATACATGGTTGCACGTGAGGAAGGATGTTCCAACCAACCTCTTCCAACCATTATTACATTATGTCAAAACACTCTAAACTTCTTTTCCTGGACCGATTTCTTTTGCATCCCATGGTCAAGTGGAGAGGTATTTGTTGCCAGAGGGTTGCCAGTTCGAATTCTGACAGGTCAAGGAGTGAGTAAGTAAGGTAAGTTGTGCACGACACATCTCTAGGAAAGAGATCACTATGATTTTAAATGTCATGTAACCTAACTTAATGCAGTGTTTCCCAAACTTTTGGGGACCCACTTTTTGGGTCTCAAACCACTGTGACCCAGTTCACAATATAAATCAGGACAAGAGCAACATTTGTGCATAATAAAGTGTTTATGACAATTTGTTTTACTGCCATGTCTGTGACACCTAATATTTCGTATGGGTAAAGCAGACATTTTGAAAGAGACGTGATTGATAACTTCACCACTTCATTTTATGTGTGCTATTTAAAAACACATACACGTAGATCGTAGGGGAAAAGGCTGAGAAACAACCCAGTCTCTAGGAATGACTAACTGCTGTTTGTCTCGTTCTATAATGTCATTTAAAGCACAACTTAGTTTTCATTTATCCTAAAATTCCTGTCATTTTTATTGCTCATTTCAGAAAGAAAAATCTGCACAGGATCTATAATGTTCCCAGGGACACTGCATCCAAATGGACATCGGACAGGCAACATGATCTTCATCCTCCTCCATCTCACCAGTGCCAAATATAAATATACAGCAACGAGCAATCAGCAGTGTGAAACTGATACAGTAGTTATTTAAATGATGCATTTTTTATGCTCTTTTTGTAATTTGCGAGGGGGCCATGTTGAAATGGGGTGTTGAGTAGCTCTTTTTTCAGCCAGCGGTGACACCAGCATTTAAAGCAGCCAAATTTCACACTGAATAAATCCATTTCAGTGGAAAAGTGCAGTTTGCTGTCTTGGCTTTCAGGGGCAAAGCGAATCTGTGGCAATCCTCCAGGTCATGCTTAACTTGGGTGAACTCTGACTCCTGCCATGGACGCTGAACTAACCATCTTGACAGCATGCTCAGGGGAAATGGCGAGCCGGAGGAGATAGAAAATGGGGGAAGGCTGCTGAAGATTATTAGCTGTGTAGAACCATCCAATCATTAGAATCTTTCCTCCTCTGCAGCACAGGGGGGTGATTTGTTGACAGATGACGGCATAAATATGTCTCCTGACACTTGGACCATATTCCCTGCTTGCCTACAGTGGCTCATTCACAATGATTATTCTCTACATCACCAAGCTTACCTGTTGCTCTTGCTAGCATCACCACCACCACTAACTAGCTTACACGACCATCGCTGTGGGTGCTAATTATTGTTTTCCTTGCAGAGAACGAGGACGTGTTCAGAATAAGGCAGAACTCAGCTTTGTGACAGCATTAAAAACAGCTAACCCTGTGTGCTTTTACGACACACATTGTAGCCCAGATGATGTATGCTGGGCAATAATTGGCGTCAGTGTTGTATCAATGATTGCACAACTATTCTTTCTTCCTCAATGACTTCCTAATTTGTGCATACACGCACAAGTGATTTGATTTACCAGGGTTATCAAATGCAGTTAGCTGCTCACAGCTCAACACATATCATACATTCATTGCGCTGAATTAGTGGGAGCCCTGAGCTTGTTTCATGAGGCTTCATTTGCTAGCCTGTTGCCACATATTATGCAGAGCGGGGCCTGGTGCATGAGAATCACCTGTCGCGATAAACCCATATTTTAAGTAGGAATCCTGATATTGTCTATTAAATAAATGAAGCTTTCTTTTTCTTAGAAGTCACACGTTCCTCCTCGGGCCTTTTTCCCTTTCCAAAGATGTTTGTTTTTTTACAAATGTTTGCTAGCCTGTAAGCTAAAATTTGGTGGGCCCGTTACCAAATGACCCACCAACCGGTAACGGTCTGTGGCCCGGTGGTTGGTGACCTCTGCTCTAGACAGTGAATGAATAAAGACTGCAGTGAAGTTAGTTGTGTTACAAGGTGGTGTTGGAAGTGTTGAAATGCCAATTATTGATTTACAAGGCTAAAGGTTTTGCCACAACACCCGTGACTTTTGACAACTAAAATCTGACCAGTTCATCCTCAGGGCCCAGGTGAATCATCAGTCATCTGTCATCATCATCTAACCCAGGGGTGTCAAACATACGGCCCGGGGGCCAGAACCGGCCCGCCAGAGGGTCCAATCGGCCCACAGGATGAATTTGTTAAAATTTCACACTAATCTAAACGTAATGTCAAATGCTCCAGATACCCGTGACTAAATGTTTGTGCCTTTATAGATCCAGTGTGCTGTGTAAATAGTAAATTTAGGCATGATATTGTTGAAATTGCACTTATATTGCTCAAGAAATTTCATGTTTTGTAAAATTATCCTTCAGTAAATATAAAACAAAGGAGAAAAAACAAAGGGGTTCTTGTTGTTCATAGGTTATTATGCTATTATTTTACTATTTTTACTGGTCCGGCCCACACAGATAGAAACAAACAACCATTCACGCTCACACTCACTCCTATGGTCAATTTCGAGTGTCCAATTTAACCTAAACCCCACATTGCATGTTTTTGGACTGTGGGAGGAAGCCGTAGAACCCGGAGAGAACCCACGCACACACGGGGAGAACATGCAAACTCCATGCAGAAAGGCCCTTGTTCCAACCAGGGCTCGAACCCGGGTCTTCTCGCTGCAAGGCGAGAGTGCTAACCACTACACCACCGTGTGGCGCGCCCAGGTGAATATTGTATAAAATTCGAAAGGAGGAAAACGTTCACGAGAATTGGACAGATGGATAGATGGATGATCTGAAGTACACATGTATGTTTGTACAACCCACAAACATAATGCCTCTGGCCATGAATGTTCCCACAGCAGAGGCTTTTTTTTTTTTGTTGCTGCATCAGCTCCGCCATCAGTTAGATGGTTTGGAAGCTCAGGATAAATGACAGCTCATCAAGATGAGTGACAGGCAGGGAGGTACAGACGTTTTAAGCACCAGTGAGTCGAGCTGAGAATAAGGGCATCCCCCATCCTACACACAATCCCATTTGGCTCACAAAGCCCACAACCCCCAACCCACACATACTCTATATGTCTTCTCAGCATTAGCCATAATTTAAAGTTGTTTCCTTTCATTTTCTTCTTCTTCTTGAAGTAGGTAACATGTGCTTTTAAATACAAGGATAGAGTTGGTAACTCTTATCATGTATTATGTAGCTGTATGTTGATAATTACTTAATAAACATGACCGAATGAAGATAAGTTAACAAAGTTAACTAAGATATATAAAAAAGATAATTCATAGAAACGGGTAAGTTTGGACTTCTCTCCTTTTTGGATGAATGTGTACAAAATCATCGACTATTATTGATACTGTGAACATTGATAAGGTAACTATTCAAAAAGAATGCCTTAACAGGCTTTTGCCAATCCTGCCCAATGTTTTAGTAAGAGATTTTGAATAATGATGTCTAGTGTCTTAGAAAAAGATAATTGTTAAACAGCATAAACAGCCATTAAGTCTTAACGTAAAGATTTATTAAAAAATGTAGTAAATTCACCCGCAGTATGCATCTTTAACATGTCTAAGCTAACTGGCAATGTGCATTTAAAAAAAAAAAGTATAATAATTGCTGGAAATGTAGACTGTTTTATGTGATTTTTAACATATTATATGCAGCTTTCAATCGCTTTGGGTAATTTAAACAGACATTGTAATATATTATTATACTCAGTTGATTTTTGAGTCATTTCTTTAAAAAAATGAAAACTATAAGAGCACTACAGGTGACTGTCACCATTACTTCTACTTAACAAAAGGGTGTTGGATGATATTCCACATGAGCAACTGACAACTTCACAAACCTGTGTTATAAAGAGCATTCATTCGATTCAGCCAAAAGACGTTCAACACCATTACAAAATTGCCCAACACTCCTCGAAAACCATTCCCCGTCGCTCTGCACACGTCATCCAGATCAATGGTCTCATTGGTTGTAGGTCTATCCAATTGTGTACAGAGGCATTTGGATCCATGTCCATTTGAGTATGGGTATTAGCCAGCCTAGGAGACGACCTGACCTCCGACGTTTGAGGACGGATGATGGTGGTTCTGAATGGAAAAGGTAAACTGATACTCGCACCGGGTGAAAGAGGCCAGAGGAAAGCAAAGGAGGGGAAGAGGGCAGCAGAACAGGGAGCAACGTACTGTTTGAGCTTATCTTTAGTGGGAAAGAAAGAAAGAAAGCAGTTTACATTTCACCAAGCACAAACACAGTCAGACTGCACCGTCTGTCTGATGCTAAGAAGTGTTTGAATGTTGGGTCAGACTGCCTGAGTGCTGCAGGTGTTATTTAGCCATGCCTTTATGGCTCGGTACTGAGTCATGAAAAAAGCACTGATGGCTGTTTCAAAGGGCCTTGCCTGCTCTTTCAGCATCAAAAAGTGCACTTAGGGAGCCTTGGTAATTTTCCATCCCTTTCCTCAGCAAGGTTGGGTTGTATTATGATAAGCAATAGTCTCTCTCTCTCGCTCTCCCTCTACATGTGTCTCTCATCCTCTCTCAGGCCACCGGTCTTTCATCATTTCATCTCCAATCTCCTCTGTCTGTCTCGTCCCTGACTGTTTCACATGCCTCTGTACTTTTTCACCGCTGAGACACAATCCGCCAAATCCTCCAACTCGTAGGAGAAAATGAAGTTTGCTCATTCCATCTATAACTTGGTCAGGGAGGCATGAAAATGGCAATATTTAAAGGCAGCAAACAACAACAGCACATTGCAGACACATTAATTGCTTAATTGCTGAGGGTATTTTATCCGTCACATTAACATAAGCAATTCCTTGGAAGGATAGTGCTAGCATAGCAGAAAATTGGCCGAGGGGATGTTGGGGAATTAGAAAGGCAGATTGCATGACATGGTAGAGGGAGAAGTCTAAGCTAGTGGAACCGACATTTTAGGCTTTTTTTTCCGTCCCTCCTAATTATGATCCTTCTGTGCATTTTTTTTTTTAAACCCTACTCTCTTTCTTCCAGAACTCGTTCAAAGCCTGTTTCATTCACTCGGAAGGATCCGTCATGTGGAAAATAAGCTCCAATGTTTGATTACTTTTTTTTTTTTTTTTACTTAAGACTATTTTTGTGTACAAATGAAGAGACATGCTTATAAAATAACATGACATCAAGTTTCACAATTTGAAGTCTAATTTCCAGAAGAAAACTGTTTACAGGATCCTCGTCCAAATTGTTTTATTTGACAGTGCAGTTGAAAGACGTCCGAGAGCTTCGTCTTAATTTGAATTATTTGAGTCTAGCGGTGGACCACAGGCGGTAAATTCTGTGCCTTGCAGACATTCGCCATCCTCTGATGATCAGTCCTCACATTTATCTCTTCTTCCTTCATTTCCGTCCCAACATTACCCACCCATCCAGCATGAAACAGAAAAATAAAACCTCCCGAACGAGATCACCCACCATGTAATCTCGCCAAACAAATGACAAACACCCGCTGCTTTAGCGAAACACTGGCCGCGAACGGCTCCCGCTGTCTGTGATGGCAGCTTGTGTGCACAACTAAATGCACGCACGCTGACGGCAGCCAAAGCGTGGCGAGACGCTCCGCTCTCATTTCCATTTACTCCGCGCTGTTTGCTGACTCCGGTGATGCTTGTATGAATGGGAAATTGAAAGTAATGAAATGCTGAGGGAAGAAATAAAACTCTCCTCCCCCTACTGCTTTCCTCTCTATCTTTCCATACAAGCTGCTAACATGCATATTACCGCACCGTCCTGTAAAGCTCGCCCTCTTGTCCATTCGGGGCTCATTACAATGACAAAGGTCCAATCTTTCATTTTCCAGCCTCGGTCCTGTCAGCACTTTCCCCACTGACATATTGTTGAGGAAAATCTGGCCAGATTGCCGACACATTTTCTCTCTGGTCTATTATAAGTTGACCTCTGCTGCTTCATCTTCACATTAGTCAAAGGCTACAATAAAAGCAGTTGTATTAGCAGTGATTCTGACTCCAGGGCTAAATCTGCCGTCTCCCCTCTCGAGTGTAATCTTTGCCTCTTTAATCCAGCTGCACCTTTCCCCATATTATTGCTAATACCACATATATATTTTGTTTCTATTTAATCTGTGAAATGAAATGAAAAATGAAATATGGCTGGAGCAGACTAGCTTGCTGCATATGTGGGTTTGTGGTGTGTTTTTCCATTGTATTTTAAAATATTCTATTAAATTAAAGTTTCCAAAAATAAAATAAAATGGCATGTTGGTTATTTACTCCTACCAAAAATGCCCATATTTTACTATTTACAATGACATGGGGGATTTTGAATCTGCTGTGTTTTAAGCTTTTTCCAGTACTGTGTAAATGAGGTTTGATAAAACCTCACAGTTAAGCCTCTGGAACACTGCTTCCTGTGATGGAGATTGTGACTTTCAGAGGTAATAACAATAAATCCTCTTTCTCCTGCTCATTTTTTATTTTTTTTTATTTTTTACATTTAGTCTCCTCCATTCTTCCCAGCCTCCTGTCTTCAAACATTACACAAATCCTGCAACCCACTATGAACTAACTACATCCACAGTCAATTTGGATGCCTGAAGATGTGATGCTCATGGAATTTGCTTCACCTGTTTGATTTGGACAAAATGTGCAAAATTCAACTCTCTGCATTTAAAATAACTCACTTCTAGGAACCTTTAGGAGGAGTGGGTAGTGGGTACCTTGCTCAGGGGCATATAGGCGGAGTTTGACTTGCACTGGAGACGCCAACATTTTGTAATCAACAGCACACAGTGCAACTACTGTAGTGTGATATGCATAGATAACCGACCACAGCAATAGAAGACAATAGTTCAGAGTTTGTGCAATAATGTGACAAAACAACAAATCGCACAGGCTTAATCAGTTTCTGACCCACTTTAATCGCTGTATGTGATAAACTTATTAATAACGAAGCACAGCACACACACACATAGCATACAGTGTATATATTAAACCATGTGGATTTTATTTTAGAGATTGTATGACGAAAGCAGAAAGGACAATAGTGAATGTGAGAGCTAAAAAAAGTGAATGTAAGAGCTAAAAAAGTGTCCATGAGAGCCAAAAATAGTGAATGTGAGAGTCAAAAATAGTGAATGGGAGAGCCAAAAATAGTGAATGTGAGAGCTAAAAAAGGTGTACGTGAGAGCCAAAAATAGTGAATGGAGAGCCAAAAATAGTGAATGTGAGCAAAAAAATGTGAGAGCCAAAAATAGTGAATGTGAGAGCCAAAAATAGTGAATGTGAGGGCCAAAAAAGTGCTTGAGAGCCAAAAATAGAATGTGAGAGCTAAAAATAGTGAATGTGAGAGCAAAAAGTGAGAGCCAAAAATAGTATGTGCCAAAAAGTGTGAGAGCCAAAAATAGTGAATGTGAGAGTGAGAGAGCCAAAATAGTGAAAGAGTAGTGAATGTGAGAGCTAAAAGAGTGTATGTGAGAGGTGTTTTGTGGTACTGTGATATGTCAATCATAATGAGCCCCCTCTAGCTCAGCCTCTGATTTTAGCCCAAACTCCCCTTTATACTCAGAGGTACCCCCACATTGGGTGACTTGAACAGGCAACCCTCCGATTTAAAGGCCAAGATCCCTTTTCACTTGGCCATGGGTGGTCAAAATCTGTGGAGATGCCAAAGATTATGCTACATTAAAAATGTAGCATTTGTAATGCATCATTATAGAGATTGAATTAATATTTACGTATGCTTGCTTAAATTACTAAATACTACTGCTGAGATGCTTTATTGCAGCTGGCTTTCTTTTTCCATTCCATCATGAAAAACAAGCACGTGTAACATAAATGATTCTTTCTTTGGCTCTTTCATTTCCAAAAGAGGCAAATGAGATAACGTAAGGCCATGAATGTGATATTAGATAAGGGACTTGTTTGTTGCAGAGCTTAGCTTTTCTTGGCGTTTTACCAACGTGGGACCGGATCCAAAAATGAAACCATCTCAGCCTTACGTTCTGCAAGGACACTCAGAGAGAGATTTGCTTATTTTGCAATAGTCTTTAGTTGGCATTGCATGGTGCCCTTAAATTACCACAAATAACTCTTCTATAAATAACCGCAGAGTCTCAATGGCTGAACTTGCCAGTGTAGATGAGCAAAATCAAAACCACCGCTGTGTGCACACAGAAAAAGAAAAATATGTTCATGTCCACCATTTTCTCAGTAAAGGTTCAGTATCTAAACTTTCTTGTTGACCAACAGGTGAAGAAGGTCACCGCCATAACTACCAACCATACATGTAGTTCAGAAGGGTTAGAGCAGTATTGATCAAGCTGAGACTCATTACTCACAGCCATTTTATATATATATATATATATATATATATATATATATACTGTATATGTATATATAAAAAATCTGTTATCACATTTAATGTTTATTACAGAAAGGGGGGAAATAGCGCTGATAGGAGTCACATGGTGACTGTTGACTGACAGAGTCTTGAACCTGCAGTAAAAGACTTAAGCTGCTAATATGCCTGATACATCTTACACTCCATTAAGGCTGTAGACAGCAAGGACCTTTTTAATTGCCGCGTTGACACTTGAGTGCCCCAAATTAAGTCTGTTATTTTCTTTTTCGCTCATCAGGCAATTCCTGACGAGCCCATTTGCCTGCCCTGCTTTGAATTTCAACCACTTTCTAACATTACCCCTGTAGCTTTCCTCCACAGTGTTCAGGGATTAAATGCAACGGAAGAGGAAGTTAACTTGAATGTCGTCATACAGAGCAAAGAGCACAGAATAAAAACAATGGATTCAATTTGCTCTAAAGTAGAAAGCCATAGACCAATTAGTGCAGTGAATTCCCTCAAATCCCAATCCAACTATGTATTTTCTTCTCTGGCATCAAGAAGGTTTTTTTCCCTAAGAGAACTGAAGCTCACTAGATATTTTTCTCTCTTTTGGACCATTCTCTGTAAACCCTGGAAGTAGCTGTGCGTGAAAATCCCAGTAGATCAGCAGTTTATGAAATACTCCGACCAGCCCACCTGGACTGCGTAAATCTTACACTCCAACAAGTCACTCACATCAACTTTCTTCCCGATACTGATACTGGTGCTGCCTTGTGATAAGATATTTGCAGGAAGAAGGATGGTGTACCTAATAAAGTGGCCCATGAGTAAACTTGTAGGTGACTTGTTTGCATATTCAAGCGAAACATTGTCTGCATCTGTCTGATCATGATGACTAAGTAACATCTTCCGTCTCTGGCAATGCTTACACTGTAAAGATACTGTATACTGTATTTTTCTATATTGTACATTCATTATCTTGACCATGACTCTCGTTGCGACGGTATGTTTTCTTATCTTATCTCAAGTAAACTTTGTTATCTGCGGTTACATTTGAAGCGAGCAGTCCAACTCTTGTCCTCACCTCACATTCTGTGAGAATTTGACAACATCTTCTGTCACTTCTATTTAGATGTATACACCAAAGCAACGCGATGAACTCACAACCTTTATCCTAATCTATTTAAATGATTATTTCCCTCTGTATAGCGCTGTGTTGCCCACACTGCTTTCAAGTGTTGGCAATAATCCCATTCACAGAGAACTCCAGACCAAAACCAGCAAATGGAGAGCCCTGTTGTCCAGTGGATATTTGTGAAGAATTAGCGTTGATGTGTGTATTCTGTACAAAGATGAGCACAAAACTGAGCCTCATACAGGAGATACAGTGATCCATAGTAAAGCTTAGAACATTATCAAGAATAGGGGTTTGGCATTTACTCGGGCCACCGCTGCTGACAGAAGCCACAGCTGACACTCATGACGTTGCATGGCACTATGGGTAAAAGCAGCCACCAGATGGCATGTTATTAATTTCACCTTTTAGACCCAATTTCATTTCCTGAAAAGGAGCAACAGGGAGTGTGCAAATGGCTAGTTATGTTTACTTGTAATATTTTAAAACAAACAAACAGAATATACAGAATAATTAAAGCCCTCATCTTCACATAGTCACACAGATTTAAGAAGAGAAGGAAATATTCAGCTGTGTCACACATTTAGTGTCTCAAAGGCTCCATCACTTGTTTACGACAAGAGAAAGATACAGAGGAGACGGAAATGGAGAAAGAGACATGCCGGCAAAAAAACATGGCTGCAATTTCCACTCTGATTTGGCCATCTGACCATCTCATCTCACCAAGTAGCGTGATTGTTAAAATCAAAAGAGTACTTTGGACACAGGAATAGAATGCTGGAGTTGTCATTGTGTCCTTACCTGCTATTTGTGGTCTTTTTATCTTTGTTTCCTGCTCAAAGAGAGAAAGAAAGGGGGTAGGGGAAGGTATTAATTTGAAATGAGCGAGACCTCAAACACCTCCATTATCACAGAATTTGTTTTGGTGTTTTAATACTTACACAGTGGTAAATTCAAAATTAATTATGCATGAATTTGATGCATAAATTATGGGTTGAGACACGGGGATGTAAAAGCCAGATGAAAATGGAAATCAGAGGCTATCAAAGGACAATGTCAAAAATCTGTGCAGAAGATGGGAAAATAAATGTTTATTCTCGGGTCACTGGGGATGTTAATTAGAATTTTTTTTGTCTTTCTCTCAAGCATGAATGGTACAGAGCTCAATGCCGAATGGTGCTGCCACTGCGAGGCCATCTCCGATGCATTGTAAATGAAAGCTTGTCTGCTGAAAGGGCACTTTCAATGACAGGTAGACTTTTTTACGCTGAAGATCATTTTCTTCGACCTGATGGCTGTGATGGTGCACACTCTACATCATCCTCAACTCGGCGTTGGAAATGATTTGATACAAAGATATCAATCAATCAATCAATCAATCCATCCGTCAATCAATCAGTCACACATTTCAGAACACAGCGGAGCACAATTTAGCAGTTCCACATTGGGGTGGTTGGGTGACAAACAAATAAACAAACTAATTATGGTAGCAATACTTTATTAGAAAAATGTGGTTATTAAAATGTTGTTACCAGGCGGGTTCCAGAGCATGGAAGCTGTAACACTGAACACACTCTGATTAAGCTGTAGAAAACCCTCTACAGTACGCACTAGGTGTGGATTTGCCCTGTGTGATCAAGAAACATGGCAATGTAAAACATGTCAAGGTCAAAAAGTGTAGGGCCTACAATATAACCTTGGGGAACACCACAGTTAATTGTATAGCTTTCAGATGAATTACTCACCTGAATACTTGATCTGATCTGACAAATTCAGGTCGAAATAACCTAATGTAATATTAATGTTTTGGATTAGTAACAGTAAAGTGCATGAAGCCTCTGCAAACTATCATACACATTATGGGAGGGATGTACTTACAGTAGGGCTGCAACTAACGATTATGTTCCTGATTGATAAAAATGTTGATTCTTGTTGTAATTCATTGACTATATTTGGTTCCAAAAATATCTGAAAAGTTGAAACATTTTGATTGGTTCGCAAACCACAGATATTCAGTTTGAATGATTTCTTTGTTATTTGAAGGAAATAAACCATAAAATCCTCACATTAAACAAGCTGAAAAATCACAGAACTTAACTATTTAAAAAAAAACTCCAAAGCTGGGGGGACCTAAGTTCTAGTCCACCCATGTCCTCTTGCTGTGTGTCTTCCCCACTCTATCTCCCTCCTTTGACACCTCACTGTCCTGTCCATTGAATGCAAAAAAAAAACCCAACCAAAATCAATTACTAAAATAGCTGATTAATTTAGCAATCACTTAATCATTGCAACCCTAAGTTTCAATATGTACAGTAAAATATATTATATGTTATGCTGCTACATCAAAAAATGTGATGTGGTGGTAACATTGGTTCATGCTGTCCATGTGGCCATGAATGGCCACTTTATTTCAATTTCCATCAGAGGATTTGATGGCAGTCATAACCTCTCGACAAGCATCTGAGAAGGCTGCATTCTCCATATTTTTCAGCTCCCACACGTGCACTCCATTTGACAAACTGCTTACAGCAGTGTTTTCAGCAAACACAACGGTAATCAGACGTCTCGCTCCTTCTGTATGCCATGGCTTTGGCTTTTGTGCTGCACCTGTAAAGACACGGCCAAACCTTGGTCTCACTGAGCAGAGTCGTGTGTGCAAAGGACTGACAACATGATTTAACGCAAGGTTCCCATCATATCTCTGCCGCAGCAGTAAGCCGATCAAAGTCTTGCCTCGGCTTGCAGTGGAAGGTTAAGGTGCATGGACATGGTATTTTCCCCTGCATTTCTAAAGAAGAATGCAAGTAGGGTCACACACTTGTACTTGTAAGAAATGATTCATCAAAGTGTAGAAAGGCATTTAGCCTTCCCAACCTACAACTCAGCTTCCACAGCTTCTATATGTTTAGTGTTTATATACAGCAGTCTTCCACCAACCACTGAGCTCAATAATATGGCGCGTGTTGTGTTTAGAGTACGCCTGCAGATTTGCCATCTGTTTCATATCTGCCACTCTGTTGAACACATTAAATAGGCTGATTATAGACATTATCAGTAAGTGCCACCCATTGTGACAGCAGATGTGACTCGCTCTAGCAATGGCGTTGTAAAACGGTCCGGTCCATTTTGGCTGAAATCAAACGTCCCTTTGTTCTTTTGGAAAATCCATTATATTCTGCAATTGTTAAGTCTATGAATATAAAAAACTGCCAAGTCATTATATGGAATCACACAATCGACCAAACAGGGCGAAAAATGAGAGCAGAAAACAATAGTTAAGCAGTTATTATTATTATCGCTGATTATAAAGCAGACAGACAGACTACCTGCCACTCCAGTTTTCAAAATCAATGGAGTCACCGTCGTCAAACAACAACAACAAAACACATCATGGTGTGTATCTCCAGCCGTCTCATTGGTGACCATTGATTCAGCCAACAATCCCTTCAACTAATTAGCCCCTCAATATAAAGCAGGAGAAAAGTATCTGACAATTAACTCTAGTACTACACTCCTCTGGCATTTCGTTTTCACCATGTTCCATTGTAAGGTATTGACTAAATGCTCCACTGGCATTGATCCCTGGCGACCATTAGCATGTCTCGGATTCTCATTTCATAATACTGGGTTTTATCGTGTTTACAGTCAAACCTTTGTTTGTGAGGGCAGATGAAGTGTCCACGAAAGAAGACTCCCCATGATGTCAACGAGCGAATCCATTGTCCCAGACTGTTTTCCAAAAGCCGTTCATCTGTGTGTCAAACAAAGCGGCGAACTACGCGTTTACTGCGCCTTCTGTATTTCGAACTAAACCAGTACTAGCTAAGACACACAGCAGATGAATCTTCAGCTTGTTTTTCTATAACATTTCAACGTATCCATCTTTAAATGACACTGGCTGTGTGTGAAATGCTGTGGATACAGACAAGGTCGATGAACTGAACAAGAGACTTTGAACTTTAAGTAGCTAATCAGTTCATCCTTGTGTAAGTGCAGAGCTGCCAAGGGGTTACCTTGTTATTAACATGAGCTGTACTTTGTTATAACAAGACATTTGATCACATTTTGGCTTTACTAAAGTATCACACGATGTTTACATCAGAGTTAAAACTGAGAAGCAGCAAAGTCAGTTATTCATGTTGAATTAACAAACTTATTAAGTCGACATGTGATAATCACTACTTTGGTCAAGACGTTCTTAAAATATCACGTTCACAAATGTATGGCATAGGAAATATAGCTGTTAGTCAACACAACACCTGCTAAATGCTCAATATGTCATAGAAAATCACACTAAAACAGAATCTTGTGTCATCTTAGTTCATTTAATTGAAAGAAAATGACATTATTTATTTATGTTTTGTTCAGTTATGAGTGGTGAACTGCTCTCTTGTTTATTTTATAGTAAATGCATGGATGGAACTACTTCACACCACAGTATCTCATGCTTTTCCGCAACCTCACAATAACAACAGGGACTGCAGGTTTATTTACTCTGGACTGGCAGCTGGAGTCACTCACATTTATTGTCATTTTCACACATATGCACGACACATCGGACAAGCAGGGAAACAAAATGGACCCCAGTGCACTGTGCGATGGACATAACACTGTATGTTGGTGTAAGTGATATGTAATAGCACTGGTTAACGTTTGTTGTTGCATAATCTAGATGCACAGAGTGATAGGATTCAGCGATAGGAGTGGATGGGATATGGAGTTTTCACTGAGCACGTAACACGCCACGGACACTGTATGAATGCATGAATCACTGAGAGCACTCATGTGAACACACTTTTATACTCCCTGTCTCCAGAACCACGCATGCCTTTGCTGTCCTTGATGCCATCACACGCACACAAACAACACACAGCCAATTATTCCGTCTTTAATTATTCTGCATACGGCCTTTTTATGGTGATTACTCTGACCTTTCCCTGCAGAGCATCTCCTCCACTCTGCCTCTGCCAGCCCCACCATCTTGGAGGCTTTTAGTCCCTGTGTTTCAACCATGCTCCCAGAGAGCCGGCCCCCATAATCGACCAGGCGAAAAAGCCAGAGACCAATTAAAAGTATTTTACCCAGCACTTAAGGTTGACAGGAGCCGGCGCACTCAACTCAGCGAATGCCATTTTAACAGCAAATTCATGAATGTGTAATTGTTGGGCTAATGAACCTGATGGTTTGAGTGTTGTAATAGAGAGACCCCCAGCTGGGCCACCACACACACACACACACACACACACACACACACACACACACACACACACACACACACACACAGCTAGCCTTTTAAGGACTCCACATTTGAGCGGCCTAAACAAAGCCTTATCCTCAACCTTAACCATAACCAGTTAAAGCTCAACCCTAGCCTTAACTTAACCACAGCTTAGCCTCAAACTTAAAGCTTTGTATTACTAGAATAGGAGTAGTATTTTGCCCCACCAGTGACAGAATGTAAACAGCGTCCGCCATCTTTGCTAACAGATATGCTAACAGGACCAAGTGTCACTGGTGGGCACGTAACAAAGAAAAGAATGAAGATATTTCTCAACTCAGGGGAAACTGAGGTTGGGAAGCACATTTTTTCAAAAATACTACCCCTATTGTAGTAATACAAAGCTAAATGCAAGTATTCCTTTAACCAGTCCCTCAGAAATTACTTTCTGCCTCATTAGCACCAGATTTTGGTCTCCATGAGAACTACCGACCTCAGAAAAGGTAGCAAATGCAGGTACACATGTGTTCGACACAGCCATTTTCTACTGTTTTTACTCTTAAGACCTATTTCTCAGAGAGTAAAAGATCCTTAGAGCAGGTTTGCATTACTATTCCTCTGTTCCTCTCTGGGGGAAAATTGTATAGTCAAGAAAAAACAACAACACAATTTAGTGCATATGCACAAATGCAATAAGTAAATGCACAAATGAGGAGAAGCAGTGAGACAAAATAAATTCAGAGCTGCAACAAAATTGACTATTTCTTTTCACCCCTGCGTCACCATGGTTGCCTCGTTATATCCCATACAATGACAAATGAAGCTTTCTATTCTACGGCACCACCATCACCTCCCTCAACCCCCGCTCTTCATGCAACCTGTTGATGCTTGGCACATGAGAGCACAGATCTGTTCCTTTTCTTAAATCACGGCTCCTTATATTGTGTGTTCTTTTGTACTTGTTTTCAAACACGAATCCCGTGAAAAGGACATTGTGCTCCGAGAGTAAGATTAAAGCTGCGTGTTCAAAAAGGCAGCGATGTGGTATGTTCTCAATCTTTGATGACGAGTGTGAATACTATAGTATTATTCTTGTACTGCAGAGTGATGCCCTTGTCTGCTACTGGATTGGATCACTGAGTTTTAAAGTAACAATCAATTAACTAGCACGTGTTTGTCCAGCAGTGTATTTTTTTCACCACAGTTGTGGTCATGTGAAAATAATTTTAAAGCTCTTCCTCCCACAGGGTATACCGTGGGTATACTTTCCTGCAAACCATAGATTAGGAATTCCTGGAGGGACAGACAAATCCTGCTTGTGTTGCAAACGAGTCTGGCTGTTGTTACGTTTGTCCGTATTTGTGCCCGCTTTTTTTCAGATACGCCGTTTGCTGTCAGGGGGCAATAAAGTTAAGAACCCAATGTACAGACCTATTTAGAGAGATTAGGGAGTTTATTTGACAGAAATAATGGAGAGTAACGTTAAGTTGGCTGGGCAGGGGCAGAGGTAGTGGCTGGTCGGGAGGAGTTGTAGAAGTGGAATTAAACTAACGAGAGGAGGCTGAATGATCTGGTGAAGACTGAGGTAGAGAGCTGGGAATTTGAGCATGAGAATATGAACTGTGAGGCGAGGTGCTAAGGAGGGACTTCATGTATTCTTTTAACAAAAAAAAAAAACAAACAAAAAAACATGTTACTAACATTAGAGAATTTTGGCGAACATTTTAGAATGTTAAATAATATCATGATAAAGAAAGTCCTGGAAAGCTGCATGCTCCCCCTAGTGGTGCTTCAAAATAAATCACCAGGACTGCATGCTGTTTACTCATGTCAAATATATATATATGTAAAATCCCCATTCATGATTGTCTAAATGAAGGGAATTGACCTTGATCAGAGCTTTTTTTATCACAATGCACAACACCGTCGTATATCTACTCTGTAAATGGTCGAAATGGATCAGCTGTTTCCAGAAAGTCTGCGTCTGCCCCTTTCTTCCTCCGTGTTCAGCCGTGTGTTGTTGTCCCTTCCTGTGGTTATTACACAAACCTCCACCAGGCTTTGTTTGGCCTTCCACAAAGCTCCACTGGGACCTAATGACTTTCATTATCAGATGTGGGAATTTAATTTGAGCTGCACCGCTGTCAGAGATGAGTGGCCAGATACAGAGCCATGCCGGAGAAAATAAAAGAGTGAGTAATTACCCTTTAGGGGAGTGGGTGGGGTGGTGGCAGTTTGTGGGTGACATGAGCACAACGGGTCGAGATACTGAGAGGAGGAGCAGGAGAGGGAGGGAGGGAGGGATGCCGAGCGTGGTTTATGAAAGAAATCAATAGTGAGTTGCCACCATCAGGTTATGAGATTTGAGCCGGGATCTGTTTCCTCATTGTGACCGAAGCAATGGTCCGCGTTATTATCCACGAGGTTAGCAAACAAAGGGTTGAAGCCGGGTGAACGCGCAGCACTGTTTGCGAGGATGGAGGCGAGGCCAGATTAGTAATGCGTGATTAGGAAGGTATTCTAGTATGGAATTATTGCCTTCTACCTTTTGACAAACACGCCTCCTCAAATGTGACACAAACCTAATACTTTGAGAGACAGAGAATGAGAAAATGGCGGAAGATGAAAAAAAAATCAGTGCAGTTTGGTAGAGAAAAGCCTCCAATGTGTATGTTGAAATCAGGGCTGAAATATTCCCCTTTACATCAACTAAGTGTGTGCTTATTAAGTGATATGACCTTTAAGTTTAAGTGAAGTTCTATGACAATAGCTGCATAATAATAAACAATGTGTGAATGTAAAGTATGTACAGAAAAAACTGTCAAAGTGACTGTAGTAGAATGTAATTATGCCTAAGGTTAATAAGAGCGCGGTCATTTCTATAAGGAGTATTACAAATAGTACATTGCAAGTGGACTATTGTACCTGGTATTTTCTTATTGCACAAGTGATGTATAATGACAGCTGGCTCACAGAATGACTTAATCCCAATCTATTGGTCATAAAATGGAAGAAAGTAGGAAAAATAGTAGAAAACATACAGGATGCAGTACAATATTTATTCATATTTTATGGCGGGCTGACCTTAAGGCGTCATGTTTTTATTTGGTAATAGCATGTAGTATTTTGAAAGTCAGCTTGATGATCATTGTGTGACACATGCAAATAATCATTAAAAAAACACCCTGGAATACAATGTATTATGTTAACACTGTAGCCCCGCCGTCGCCCCACGCTGCAGCCTTCTACTTTCATCTGCCCAACACTAAAACTAAAACCTAACTACCCAACTAAACCATAACTCCTGCAAACTGAAAATCTCTAAAGTAGGCTTATGGCGCTTCATCAAAGTCCAAGTTCATAAATTTACTTTCCTAAACAAGATGCATTGGTGAGAGTTGCTTTACATTGTTAATATGGACCTTTTAAACGTGATAAAAAATGCAATTAATCCCGATGAACTACTGAATTTCTACAATGAATTAAGATTAAGAGAACATTTATTGTTTAACAGCCCAAAGATAAAAATGCCGTCTTTGTTTTCTGACTCACAGTCAAAGCATATTTATCACACCTATACGGTAGCGGCAACACTGATTAAGCCGAGAAGTCTGTGATAAACACAAACCTCTTGGAGCTTTGCCATTGCCTGCTCCACGTCTTGCTCTTCCAGCGTTTGTAAAACCTCCCATCTGTCTCCACTGGTCTCTCCAGCAGCAGGATATCTTGTGCTATGTGTTGTAATATTACATTACATTACATGTCATTTAGCAGACGCTTTTATCCAAAGCGAGGGGTGGAATCAAACTTGCGACCATTGCGACCCACATAGGGTACCGGTCTTAACCACTGAGCCACTCCACCCCTGCTAATAAAGGAAGACGTTAAAAATGCTACATGAAGCACTGATCAAATATAAGCAGGTGCATTTGCACACACACACACACACACCAGGCAGCACTTATGGTGTGTTTCCACCAGCTCTACTCGACTCGTCTCGGCTCACCTCGGTACGATTATTTTGTGTTTCCACGAGCACGTACGTGCTCTGGCGAGGTTCCAATCAAATGCCGACCACCGATTGGTCAGAGTGCCGTCACAGGAAGAGACGTCCAACACAAGAATCACAAAGTCACTAGTCACTCGTTTGTGCGTCGAGGCGAGCTGGGACCATATCGTGGAAAAGGGGCTATAATTGCACTTAACTTGGGTAGCTAACACAGGGAAACCCAGACCTGTACAGTTCCAGTTCTTTAGCCCACGTAGCCCACTGACAGACATAAAGCATGTTCCCATACCGGGAGTTGAACCCGGGCCGCCTGGGTGAAAACCAGGAATCCTAACCGCTAGACCATATGGGATACACCCATCAGTTACCATCAACCAGCTCGCAACCTTTCTGAATAATGTGAAGTAAGAACTCTTAAAGAGACACAAGGTGGTCAATTAAGTTGTTGAAGTCCCAACTCCAAAATAAGGTTTCAATGTGTACAATTCTTTTTAAATTCTGCAAAAGTCTGAGTCCTTCGCTCAGGGATTGCTCAAGGATAAAAGCACAATGTAAACCCTTACAATGAGGCAACACTGCCAGCCACTGCACCACTATGTGACGCCTGCTGATATACAAGAACTACAAGAAAGGAACAATCAATCGGCGATTCACACTTGCTCGCCTTTTCCAACGCAGAATATTAGGAGAGAGTCTTGCCTGAAAGAAATCTCGCTTGCGATGGGAGACACTGAACAATTACAAGGAGGTTCAAAAGGAGTCGTTTCACTAAGCAACTGCACGTACACTTCTCTTTGTTGGCCGACACTGCAGTGGAGAGAGTCAGACAGTAAACAACATGTACTGCTTCAATATCATTCAAGTGTTTCGGAGATTGCCTCGGGCCATGACCATGTTCAACAGGTGGGGGGGGGAGGGACAGAAAGGTTTCACGAGCCTCAACTGACTTTTGCATGTTGCCATTGACTTTTAATGGAAATTAGAATATTAGTGATATCATATGTAATTATGGGCACAAAGGGCATCTTCATCATTTTATTCAATTTCATCAAAGCATCGAAGACCCACATAGACTGCAATCTACAGTATATGTCATTGCGATATTCAATCACTACACATGATGTTTATCTAAAGCTTAAAAATCCTTACAGGCATAACAACAACTGAGAGACGGATTTTAAAAAATGCAGCGCTGTACACTGAAGCTGCATTAATCCACATCCACTGTGCACACACGCAACCCAAAATCTCACCGTTAATCCACAAACCTGCAGCTCTGATCACAAAAACAAATTGGCAATTTGGGGTAAAAAAAATATATAAAAAAAAAATAAAAATGAAAATGTGTTCACTAACACTAGCTGTTGAAATCTATGCCTCACTATTATCCAGATGTTCATACAGTAAAGGCTTCATTTATATGACCAGCAGAGGGCAGCATTGCTTTCTGTTTGACAGTAATGAGAAACATGAATGGAAGACCTTCTTATCTCACACTGTTTATCACCAACTACTTGGCCAGTGGTGGGTGAGCAAATAAGGAGTTTATTATATTTTATTTGTTTTGGGGCAATTTAGTAAGGTGGGGTCACCGAAAGAAACAGACTCAAGAAACATCGAGTGACAGACTGGCAGCAAAGCGTCTGCGTTGTAATTCACTGCAGATATGAAGGGATTCAGGAGATTAAAATTGAAATGCCCGAATTAATTTGTGTTACATTCACAGTCACTTTGCACTGTGTTTCATTATCGCGGTGTCATAGCCCCAGAACAGAAACTATCACCTTCCTCACACCCGGCGTCGGCACATCCCTCACATCCTGTCACACCTTTAAGTCTTTAAGTCTGTCATGCATTAAAACCACAAAAATGAAAAGGTCACAATGATTTTTTCTGCACTCTATTCCCTCAAATGTTAGGAGAACACTGTCACAGAGATATGCCTCTCCATCACATCCACAAATCCACACGTACAAACGTATGAAAGCACTTACAAGTGGCCGCTCCGTCGTAAAAGCACGCCAGCCTTCCACAGCACAGCGCTTTCATGACGGAGGCGCCTTAATAATTCTGAAGCTTTTATTTTTAAGGTAAAAGAAAAGGTTGATTTATAGCGTGTCCTTCTATTCCATGCCTCAGTAATGTAAATGACGAGAAAAGACATGCTGGTCGAATTAGTGCTGATTGTTACCAAGCGAAAAACCATTTCTGCCTCCTCTCTTTCTTCTCAGAAACACTGGCTGTGAATGTATTTCGTACAACTGTGTACGCACATGGGCGAGCATATTATAAAGTCAGAGCTTCATCCTAACCGATTTAATGCTCACTCATGTTCAAGCACGTTTGAGTGGTTCCCTCCATGAGTCCAACAATAATAATAACACAATTCAATCAAACTCTGTTGCATTTTGTCAGGACAGAGCATCTAAACAACACCGACTATGGTGAACGTGTTCATGTTGTGTATCATAAAGATCTTCATGGGTCCAACAATGGACTAGATTCCAAACCTTCCTTGTTCCCATGAGCATACTCTTTTTAAAGAGAGGTTGGGAATAATTCAATGCTCTTTCCCTCCTCAAGGCAACTTTTGGATGGAGCGCTGTATCCTAAATAAATCAAGATGCCATCGCTGAGAGTGGTTGCCGTTGGTACCTTCACACCTCTAAATTCAAACGTGGCAATAGTATAGTGCAGGAGAAGGTGGTCAAGGCTATTTACCCCTTAAGTGTCTGAGATGACAATGGTTGAATGTTTTCTCTTTGCTGCCGTGGCTACATATGACCGTGGCAACCATGGCAACCATACCAAGATAAAGGATGCAAGGGCTGTCAAAGTTGCTGGAATTATGTCTTTTTATCAGCAGTGTGCGAACACACAGTGCTAATGAGGACAAATGGCCTTGAAGCATTATCAGCACAGAATTTAATTGTCAGGCCTGGGCCAATAAGATTAGCAAAGAAAAAAAAAAAAGAGATGCCGCATCAATTGCATCTTTATCTCCATTTCAACCCACAACACAAGCCACTTTTTGGCAACATGATCACATTAGAATGTTGCAGGTTGATTAAGATTGGAGATTACACTTTTCAAATATAATATTGAGTCGTGGTTACACACAGACCTGAGACCTTTCTCTATCACCAGTGTGATCGTGATTGTATTCACATTCCCATAATGATACTCGACTCATGGATTTTAAACTCTTCACTACTTTCCAACCTGTCTGAACAGTATAACATACAGTAAAAGCAATGTTACATCAGTACTCTTGTAAGGCTCTGAGTGCTGAAGAGTGACGCAGAAAGACACAAATATAATCGATAACCTCCACGACAGCCGTCTTAGAGCGGGCCACTCTGTCACCGCGTGTCTTGCTTTTCATTTTGAAAGTTTCAATATCCATATCTGTTACTTATGTCACAAATATCTTGAAAACCCTCTAGCTTTTCACTTCCCTGTTCATTTGTTCCCAGCTAAGATTTCTAGTGAAATACGAGCAGGGCGGCCCGATGCGATGCTTCATGCTGAAGAGTCTTGGCCTTAAAAGTCTATTTTTATGGTCATTTTCAAAGGCAAACATAGCCGTAGCTCCCTGTGTCAACAACAGAGCTGATTGAGACGCAGTGGATCAGAGCTGTCGCACACTGCACACGCATCTGGTGTGGTTCCTGCTCTTAGCTGGGGGCCCACTACACGATCATTTTTTTGCCCCATTTTTACCCACGATTCACAGGTGGTCTGTTCAGGTGAGTCTGCTCCAGTCAGCACAAGCTGGGGACAGTTGTGCCCATCGCTCTCGTACACTCTCACAGGAGTGTGTGATGTGTTCAGCTGGATTCGGTTGCTTCGACAAATCTGTGATCCTTCGTCAGGCGCAGTCGATAAATCTGTGATCCCCGGTCTTAAATGCCGTGAAGGTTGTGGAGTGTGTCCCCGAGCTTTAGGAAGAGCTGCAACATCTAATGGCCGAAGACGACATCCAGTAAGAACTTGTAAGTTCGAGGTGACTTAAAAGCATCGATCACCTTTGCGTCACTGAAAAACAAACAGCAAACGGTGCGATGGATGGACGCTGAGATGGATCGTGCTGTGGTTCTGTGTGTTTCATACCTGCTGTACATGTGATACAAATTAGATCGAGCATGGCCCTTGTGGTTGCCGTGTTGTCCGAAGGGAATTTTGGTGCATGCACAGAACGCCAAGTCCTACTCCAGTCTGACTAAGCGTTTACATCCAGGAGTAATCGGACTATGAATCGCATTATCCAGGTATGTTAGTCCGACGAGGACTAGCTTGATTTTAGTCGGACTTACTGTCACATCCTGCAAATGGATGTGACAGTAGGATCCCTACAGCGGCACTCACATGGACTCCAGCTGGTAAGAGAAAGAGGAGCAGGTCAAAGATAACCTAGTGGAGGTCAAGGTCTGAGCTGCAGGAGATGGGTTTGTACTGGGACGAGGCTTCATTCAAATGTTCCACAAGTTCCACACGTGGAAAAAGGGAAGTTTGTGGTTTAGTATGCTAGAAACAAGAGTGTCCATTCATTATGCTTAGATATTAAAACACCAGTCCATCATATTGTGATCAGTGTGGCTGACCTTAATTGCACCACGGTCCAAAATCAACCAAACAAAAAAAACGCGGTGTTTTTAGACCACAGAACATTCTCTAGTGCCCGACTGTCTGCCTGAGCTGGTGCTGACAGAAACGAACAAGACTGCTCTGCTTTCTCTCGTGGCATTAATGTATTTCCCATGTATGCGTGTTAAATTACGATTGCCGAACCACGGGTCACTGCAGATTTCAGTGCGATGTATAATGCAAATGCGGGCAAGTCTTTGCACGCTGCGCAGTATATTCTAACCTTGTTTGAGAGTTTGCATCTGAAGCAGAGATCAACAGTGTAACAGAGGCAGACTCCAGACGAGACATCACATCAAACCTCCTTTTGACTTTCCCTCTTTCTTTTTTTTTTTCCATCCCTCTCCTCCTTGTCTACTTATTTATTCCAATCTCAGAACACCATGTTCTCTGAGAATATTTCACTTGAATATTTCACTACATGCTCTCTCCCACACCCATCTCTCTCTTCTCCACTCTCTGTCTGCAGGTTATAAAATTTATTTATTTCCGGAATCTTTTTTTGGGGGCGAGGACCAGCAAAATGGCTACAGCTGTAATCAGAGGATAAGTAGCAGCCGACATGGCAGGTGTTTGAGGGGAGATAAGGCCAGAACTATTGTGAGACTGTGCCTCACTTCCATTTAAATGTTTTGGGGGTTTGACTTCCTTGTTTGATTTGTTACCTACAGCTTCCCTGTGAGCTGTCTGCAGGGAGATAGCAATTTTTCCCCTTAATGTGGTTTTCTAAGGGCTGTGTTTGTGCGCCGTCCTTCAGATGTTAGGGGTTAGATTTTGGGGGGGATGTTCACATGGCGCAATGCAGAGCAGCAGTTGTCAGTGGCCTTGTTCATTATGCCATTAGAATAATGTGTGAGGGAACGCTCAGCACACGACCTACGCGTCGACATAATTATCCCGGAGTGTGTTTTATTTTTATACACACACTAAACCCATCTGATTCATTTCCACATGTCAGTAACAGGCGGACCTTGAGAGTGAACGCGTGTCCGCAGCTGCTGAGTCACGGCAGTGGAGAAGAATTACCAGCGCAGAGCAGACAACAAGGAGACATTAATGAGCTGTGAGAAACATTATTTATATTCAATATCTACCAACAACTTATATGGGAGAGAGGAAGAGAGCAAGAGGGTTAGCTCACCTTAACTGACACTATGAACTAAAGGATTTGGCCACACCTGTTGAAATAATTGAATTGGACTTGTTTTTACAGGCGTCAGGCTCGGTCCCTGATCTCCAATAAAGGACAATCTCAACGCTTGAGCATATTAAGACATTTTGGACAATGCTATGCTTCCAGTTTATTATTATTATTTATTTATTTTACAATTTCCTTATCAGTTTAAGGAAGGCCCCTTTCTGTTCCAACAAGATTGTGCACAAAGCAAGGACTATAAAGACATGTTATGACGAGTTTGGTGTGGAGGAACCTGACCTCAACCTTATCCAGCACCTTTGGGATGAACTGGAACAGAGATTGTGAGCCGACATCAGTACTGACCTCATAAATGCTCTACAGAAAGAATGGACACAAATGCACATTCCAGGAAGTGTGGAGGCTTCCCCCAAAAGGGGGAGGGACCAACTCCATATTAAAGTACTGTATATCCATTTGATCACGTCATTACAGTCCGTGTCGGCATCCAAATACTGCACATGTGCACATGCACTGGGGTGTGTGAGGGTATGTGCCCACGCTGGTGGACTCTTACAATGACGGACAGAGGAAAGCACACACACACACACACACACACTTACTTGTCTCACAGGAGACAGTTGTTAATTATATCACAGTAGTGTTTTGTTCCATCAAGTCCTCTAGAGGAGCGCAAGCCAACGTGTTCATGTTTGATTTTGGCTGCACTCTGAAAACAGTTTCCACTGTGCCCTTCATCCTCCATTATTAAGCCAATAAAGAAACGTGTGTGTGTTGGGGGGTGGTGGCAGGGGTGCCTCCCTTGAAGCTGTGACTGCTGCACAGTATTCTCATTTTTATTAGCTCCCAAGACACAATGGACGCCAAGAGAAAACATCAGAGCCCCGCACTGTCTTCCCTTTGCTTCCTTTCTTTTAAATTAAAGTGATATCTCATTGCTGTACAATAGAGCAGCTGTCTAACAGCTGGGAAATGAAGAGGAATGATTGTGTGGCCTGCCATTATCATTCCTCTCCATTTGTAATGTCTATGAAAATGTCTGTGAAGGTCAAGGTTATCCAGGTTGTAAATACTGAGTGGACTCATTCCTAAGTTTCTCTCAGGCTTCCGCTGACTGATTGACTGGCGGGGGATATTGGATATTGTAACTCTGCGTCGCGATTATAAAGGTCATTGATATCGTAAGTTAGTGCTCTTGACTGTCATGACAACAATAATTAGAGTTGTGGACCACAGGTGTATAAGAAATGGATGTGGCCTTGCAGTTTGAGAAGTGAAGCCAAGGAAGTAGGAGTAGCAGCTTTGTTTGTGTCTGTCTGCAAAAAAAACAACTCCATTTGAACAAAAGTTAATCGTAAAATAAGCCTTATTTTTACCTGAAATTATTTTTTCCCCCCACTTCCTTCTTGAATCATGTCAATGAAAATTTTCCTCAGAAGTTAATGGTCTTTTTGGATCTTCTTCAATAGAACATGATATCAGTTTTAAAGAAAATTGAGATGTTCCAATTTATTTGTTGTGCAAACGCACACAAAAGAACCTCCCAAGACATGAGTGAAAAGGAGCAGAAAGAAGAATAATCTTATATTATATGACCCCATTACACAAGATGTTAACAAACAAAACACAAATGCAATACAGTTGAAATGAAACAAGGCTGACGCAGCCTCTCACGAACACATTTCATAAAATAATTTACCTCAACACAAAAGAGAGCTTTACTTAATAATTGTTATAGCTTCTCTGTTCCTTTAAAATCATAACTTATTTTCATTTTTTTTTTCTGAATATTGGAATAATGCAATATTAATATAATCTACTAATTTATCAACTTTTAACATTTTTAGCTGAATGAATAATGGGTTGGGTTAATCTCTGTGTTTACAACTACATCCATTTCCTGTACTGTATTTAATTTGAAATTTTGCTAATAAATTTGCACAATAAAGATAATAAAGAGTTTCCAAAAATGTTAAATTACTGACAGGATACTGTCTGACTTGGACATTGGCCTCTTAACACACTCGCGACCTTTCTTCCACCACTGAACAAGAATAAATGACGTGTAAACGCAGAGGCGGTGAGGAAGCGGCTGACAGTGTCGCGGCACTACAAACAAATCCTAAGTGTCAGGGATGCTTGCCATGCAAATCGAACATGCATCCCCTCTTTGTTGCCCCGAGTTCCTTTTAATCCCGATTCCTCTGAAGTCGCAGCGACAAAGACAAAGGTTTGTATTTAGTTGGCAGGGCTCCCTGATCTGCTGTCGCTAATTGACACTAGCGAGATATGAAAGTCTGTGAGACGGCGAACATGTGTCATCAAACTTTCATGATCAAACAGCGTCGGCTTCGGTGCCTGACACTTTGCTGCGGAGGAACCACGTGGATTGTTCTCCATACGGAGACCCAAACTTTGCTGAAATAATTCATGTGCGCCGCTGTTTCGAGGTCTGTAAGATGTTTCTCCCTCAATCAAAAACAGCCTCTGGAAACACAGTGCAGGTCTGTTCAGGTGTGACCGTGTGTGTGCTGAAGGAAGCGATGGGTCTCACCGCACTAACCTCAAAAAAGGCAACTTCTCCTGATGAAGGAGAGCAACATTTGGTTCCACACCACCAGTCTCCTCCTTCACCTAAGTAACTCTATTACTTGATCTCCACCTCTGACTCCTCTCTGTGTTTCTCCTATTCTCTGAAACCTCTCTGGACTCCTCTGAAGAAGCTCACCCGGGAGTCTGCGCAAAACCGGATCCTTTTTTTGTGTGTTTGGAGTGGGGAAGCGGGGGCCGTGGGTGTCTCTTTTGAGACTCTTTGATTTCGCAAACTTTACATCTTTCCCCCCTTTTCACATAAAGTTCGAGTACTCTTCAGCCGAGGCTGTCTGGAGTTGGAGTTCTTCAAATGATTCTTTGGACTCAGCGTTGGTGGAGGACTATCAAAGCAAGAGTCTTCAACAGATTGAGCACAACACACACACACACACACGCACACACACGCACACACCCATCTGAACCCTGTTCAAACACAAGAGAAAGCCGTTCAAGTGCAGGAAGGGACGACAGAAAGAAAGAAAGAAAGAAAGAAGGAAAGAAAGAAAGAAGGAAAGAAAGAGAGGAGACATCAACAGCTTGCCAGTGAATCATTCTAGCATTTCTGACGCTTTGGTCAATTAAACGTGGTTTGTCGTCTGTCTGTGAATCCATTTCAGCATCTTTTTCTTCTCTCAGCAAACGAGTCACAAATCGAGAGCTGAGCCAAGTTCACAGTGAGAGGCTCTCACCGTGATACTTTGCTTTCAATTTTTTATTTTTATTTTTGCCATGACCTTGCTCGCGAAAGATCTCCGCATTCTCTTTTGGCTGACCAATTTTTTCCGAGCCTTAGAATATGTTTTCCTAAGTGTGCGCCTCTCCTCTGTCCTCTTGCCTTCACTGCCGTTCACACCCACACTCGGTGTGTGCTTGGCTCCTTTAAAGGCTTTTAATTAGTTGCTTTTCTGCAATTTATCAGAGGCATTGTGAGGCGAAAGGTGTGTGAGGTGATCCTCTCCTTTGCCAAGAGAGAAGAGAGAAAGAAAAAAGCGGGACGCTGAAGCAGGAGATGTAACTATACACAAGAGAGGAAGAGCGAGGGATGAAGAGGGAGAGGGAGACAGAGAGACCGAGAGAGGGAGTGGAAATCACTCAGCTTGTACACCTGTCGAGCGTTTGCAATTAGCGGCCATTACTCGCGGTTGTTGTTTGTCCATAAACGCTGCATCTCTCTATTATCAGCGCAGACACTGTAGCACCAGAATGAAGTGATTCTACATGCTCTGACACACACACACACACACACACACTTGTTTCCGACCTCAGCAGGAGTGACAGTTTAACTGGCAGAGATGTTGGTTTAACACACGCCAAGGATGTTGCAAGCGGAAAAGGGATGAGGGAGACAGGGAGGGAGGGATGTTGGGGTCAGGCCTGCCTCCTCTCCAGTTAATTGGCCTAGCTTGTAGTGTGTGCTTGACAGATTGAATTATCAAGCTGGCTCCACGGTCTGCAATCCCCCTGCGGTATATCCTGGTTGACTATTAATGACCGGCTGCAGCAGCCTCCTCTGTTCTCTCTGTCCTGCTCTCATATCTGGCCCTCGGTGCTCCCTTATTTAAAACCCCTTAACCAGAGGATATCTCCATGTCTGCCTGTCCCTGTCCACGCTGCTGGATGCCCTTTGGTCTTTCACATTTTACATTCCAACTTTTTTTTTTTTTTTTAAGGTGAAAAGTTGCACTTTTTCCTCGTGAGTTGCCGGTTTAATTGACGCAGCGCTGCCTCCTTTTTTTTTTTTTGTCACCTGGCAAAGTCTTGATGAAAAGGTACGGCCAGAGCAAAGCCGCAGATAATAACAAACAGTTGAAACAGGATGCGGGTTAATCTCCACTCGCTCTCGCTCGCTATTGTACACTCCGTTCTAATGAAGAATCAGCGAGGGTGAAATAGAAATGGCAGAGGAAAATTGCCGAGTTCATTATGCTCCGTGTCCGGAAAGCTCCACTACAAAGGCAGGCCTTCAACGACGCTTAATTTCAGTATACATTTGCTGCCTGACTGGTTTACTCATTATGTTTCTTTTCTGTTTAAAATTTGTTTTACAGCATTTGCTTGATTTCAGTTAGTTGAGCTGCACAGAGTGTAATGGGAGAATGTTTCTGTATGAGGGTGCATAACAGTGGATAATACTGGGCTGTATAGAAACTTGGCTTTAATCAATATATTTATGTACGAGGAACAATGGATTGTGTAATTACATGTAAGTGGGAGTGGTTGTCAGTATGGTTGAATGCAAAGACGCTGCAGCTCCGACCAGATGTGTGGAGCATGTTAGAGGTTTTAGGTTGCGTTTGGGCACCTTTTCTTTTATTTTTGGCCTGAAACTTAAAGATAAAAGTAAAAAAACAACAACTTTAGAATAAGATTTTTCAAGATATGAACACTTTTTTCAGTTATTTTTTTACCTGAGATGTCAACAGCCCTGACCTTTAAATGTGAAACGTGATACCCTTTTTTTATGAAAAAGTAATGTACATTTCATTTTGCTGTAAACTACACATAGGGACCGTTGAGGATCGGGTGTGTTTGTTTTGATGATGAGACCAATACTCAGGAGGGATAAATCCAGGGTATAACCCGGAGAAGACTGTGAGCGAGTGACCAGAGCACCAAAAACTATGCAAATGTCTAGGAGAACATCTTCAATTAGATCAAGAAGTTTGAAAAGCCCATTTTCAGTGAACACTTAAAATGTTCCAGATCACAGAGTTATTGACGTGACTTAAGCTGCTTTCAGAGAAACTGAACTCTCTGGACGTCGCGGGGAGGGGGGAACGTCTGAGTGAGCTCACGGGATAATGAAGTGTGTGTCCTGTTTCCTGGATCCACAGATTCTCCTGCTGTTGTGAGCTGAATGAAGCTCCACTACCTGGAGTCTGAAGTGAGCGTGGCTTTAGAGGGACGTGGCCATTTACTGATTTGCTGTTGCACAACATAAAAATAGACATAGAGCTCCCATTTCGAAAGATCAGGATTTCAGGATTTGACCGGTGCCATGTATGTTTTTGCAAACTTCCCCTGCAGGCACCTACTGTCAATCACACTGGCATCCACTCGTATGTGCTGAGCTGTACCGTTAATATTCCCTATAAATGGGAACACCATTCTATCCAACCGCTGTACGTACAGTACACGTGTACTTACAAGTGGTCAGTCGCTATCCGATTGCAATCCGATCCCTGAAAACACATTTGAATGCCAGGAGTAGACGGCCACGTTCATCTTGTCGCGGTATTTGTCGCTAAATACTGGGCGTGTTGAAATGGCGAAGGTGTTCTTTTGTTTGCGTGAAAACTACAGTGTGCTTTTGTGCCTCGAACATAATTTTAGTGATTCATTTATGTCAGGAAAAGCATGTCTGTGCCAGGACCTGAACATAGTGTGCATTTTTTTTTTACTATACAGTTAACCCTGGGAATTAAATGAAAATGGCATGCTTTTTTACAGATATTCTAAGGTCCATTCAGACCAAAATTGAAATAAGAACAAAAGACACCCCTTTGTCCGAGCTGACACATTTCTCGGTTTAAACTGAGGCCGGTGTAATGGTGATCATGGTGCGACCTCCTGCCGGGACTAAAACCAGGCTGCCTGCTGGCTTCCTGACAACCCTAGCATTACTGCATAATCGGCGCTTACCATCATTTGCGCCAGCAACCTAACACAGAAACCACACACACGTGCGCACACGCTCGCACTCCCAGATGTCAAAACAAAACACACAATCTGCGCTCGTTTGTTGAGTTAAACCGTCTTTCCACGCGAACACAACACCCAAACCGACCTGAGCCGGGACGTGGCTCTCGATCCAAACGAGCGCCTACGTGCAAACGTTCACAGCTTGTGTGTGGGCCATTGTGAGTGACAGTGAGTAGTAGTGCCGGCTATCTGCTCATTCGGTATGTGTCATCATAAAATGCCAACTGTGGGAGCCTTCCTTGAAGATAAGATGTCGAGAGATGCGAAGGCAGAAGCTTACGGACCAACTTCGGCAAAACACTTTGTGCGTCAGAGATAAATGTGCAGCAGATGAGAGTAAAAATAAGAGACAGGAAAATGCAGGAGGAGACATAAAGAGAGAGAAAAGCCCATTCCAATTATCGCCCTGGAGACAAATGTCAGATAAGACTTTTGTGCTGATAACGCCCACTGACCCTCAGGACTTCTGACCCTTCTCGGACTCTGTAGCACTAAGACTCTTGGTACATTGTTTCTTCTGATATGATGCTGAGCCCAAATTGGAAATGGGATTTACGTCTCAAAAGAAATAAACCTTTTCATTTTGAGACTCTTTTGATTTCTGTATGTTTTGGTTTAGTTGAGGTGGCGACGAGGGAGACCTCAGGTTGAGACGCTTCCAGTTTCAAAACGACCTCTTGTGTGAAGCCTCACGACTCGTGTTTTGACGACCAGCTGTCATGTGTTCATGTGGAGTGCTCTCTGAAGATGAAACTCGACATTGAGAACATTAACAACTCAGAAAAAGATCATTTTGCCACTGAAAAACTATTTTGTCTGACACTTTTCCACGATACAGTTCTAGCACTGCTCGGCTCTACTCCACACGGTTTGGTATGAGTCAATGAGTCACGTCGTTTTCCATTATTATAGTTCTTCCTCAATGCAGGAAGGGTCATCATAGCACGGCTGCACTAAACTGCTGTGACGTCATTTTTACACGCTACACACACGCATAGAAAGCAGTTCCTTTCGGTGAAACTGAATCATTTGAATCAGACAAATAAAAAAGATGACATCAGTTTCCATTACAACAGGGGTGTCAAACATACGGCCCGGGGGCCCGCCAGAGGGTCCAATCGGCCCACAGGATGAATTTGTTAAAATTTCACACTAATCTAAACGTAATGTCAAACGCTCCAGATACCCGTGACTAAATGTTTGTGCCTTTTTAGATCCAGCTGTGTAAATAGTAAATTTAGGCATGATATTGTTGAAATTGCACTTATATTTCTCAAGGAATTTCATGTTTTGTAAAATTATCCTTCAGTAAATATAAAAAAAAGGAGAAAAAACAAAGGGGTTCTTGTTGTTCATAGGTTATTATGCTATTATTTTACTATTTTTACTGGGCCGGCCCCCTTGAGATCAAATTGTGCTGTATGTGGCCCCTGAACAAAATTGAGTTTGAAAGCAGTTGTCTTCAGTGTAACTGAATCATTAGAATCAGTTAATCAAAAATATTTGTTCAATTCCTCCCCCATGACCGGTGCACAGACTCTGTCTGTCTGACGCGATCGCAATCAACAGTGCTTTTGGATTGTTGGAGATTAACGCGCGTTTTCAGGATTGTTAAGACTTTTTAACTGATCTACAGTTCGGCTCAATCCTTGTGTCGAACGTTGCACTCATGACACTTCCTGTGACGACACTCTCTGACCAATCAGTGGCTGGCAGTCTGTTGATGTCACATTTTAGCTGGCTTGGAACCTCGCCAGAGTAGGTACCAGGTACTATCCCGAATGGAAAACCAAAAGAAAAAAAAACAACAACAGTAGTGGGGTCGAGTTGAGCTGTGCTAGAACTCTATAGTTAGTTAGTTAGTTAGGCCCTTTGTGGAGCACCCATGATATTCCGCCATTGGACTCGTCTCTGGGCCTTCTTTCTTAAGTCGTGCCAGTTGTTATTATCTTATACTCATCTTCCTCTCTTTCGTCTGCCCTGTGGATTCCAGGTTAGGGCCTGGTGTGTGCCCCATCCAGGACCATTTCCTCTTGAGGATCTGGCTTCTGAGAAAAAACTACTCAGACAGGTGTTTATGAAGGTTTGCATGCTGTGCTGCGTTGCTTTTGTTGTTCTCCATGTGTCAGATCCGTAGCGCAGGAAGAACCCTATGACTATTTGAAGTCAGTTTTTATATACAGTACATCACGTCATCCAGCAACACCAGATGTACGCATATGCAACTTTCAGGTAATTACCCAAATCTGAGTGAAAAGGACGTGATGTGATTCACCCGGACAGCAGATGGATAAACTATATGTTTCTATAATCTGCCAGCTCATCATATTTGTCACAAAAAGGAGGAGGAGTTAAAGGTGCAGTTCACCGGTGGACTCTACGGTAGATTGAGCCACCGATGAGTGAAGACGAGACAGAAACTTTTCATTCAGAGGCGCTGAAATCAATTTGTTAAATAATTAAATATTTCAACCATGAAAAAGGCTTTTCTGCGACTTGTATAATTAATGCAGAATGAGTCCATGAACAACTTTTGAGGGGGGGGAAAAAAAAAGAAGAAGAAAGAAACGGGATGAAATAAAAGAAGGTTGCAAATAAAAACCCAGGCAAAGTGCTATCTGATATCTTAATGAAATCCAAATTTAATTAGGCGTTCTTGTACCATATTGCAAACTTGATGGAATTCTCTCAAAAGTGTTTAATTAAAAAGATGCATTTGCGATCAAGTATGGGCAGTTTATAGATTAACTGTGTGCACGCTGTGCTTTGAATGAACAAATGACTTAAAGAAACATATGCTTCTGTCTCAAAGTGATGATGGATCTAGGAATAACATCAGGTCATACAGGAAAACCCAGCAAATAAGGAGCCAAATTATGGTCAAAACACTCACAAATCTTTGTTTTTCATCGCTATTAACGCACCAGAACTTTTTAAAGTTAGGACACGACCTTAAGGCCACTTTGTCTCCTTCAGACATGCTGGCACATTACATTACATGTCATTTAGCAGACGCTTTTATCCAAAGCGACTTACAAAAGTGCATTTAAACATTTGGGTACAAATAAGAGCTAGAAGTAAGTAAGAGCTTCAAGTAGAACAAACTATGAAGTGCTAGTCATAAGTGCAATACAATTTTTTTTTTTTTGTCGTCTTAGTCGAGGTAGAGTCGGAACAAATGTGTTTTTAGTCGGCGTCGGAAGATGTGGAGGCTTTCAGCTGTCCGGATGTCGATGGGGAGATCGTTCCACCATTTGGGAGCGAGGACAGTGAACAGTCTCGAGTTCTGCGAGTGCCTCTGTGATCCTCTCAGTGAGGGGCAGCAAGCCGGTTTGTCGATGCAGAGCGGAGTGGGCGGGCTGGGGTGTAGGTTTTGATCATGTCCTGGATGTAGGCTGGACCGGATCCGTTTGTAGCATGGAACGCAAGCACTAGAGTCTTGAAGCGGATGCGAGCAGCTACAGGAAGCCAGTGAAGGGAGCGGAGGAGCGGTGTAGTGTGGGAGAATTTTGGTAAATTGAAGACCAGTCGAGCTGCCGCATTCTGGATGAGTTGCAGAGGTCGTATAGCGCATGCAGGAAGACCAGCCAGGAGGGAGTTGCAGTAATCCAAGCGTGAGATGACAAGAGCCTGGACCAGAACCTGTGCCGCCTTCTGGGTTAGAAGAGGCCGAATCCTTCGGATGTTGTGCAACATGTATCTGCAAGATCTAGCTGTTGCAGCAATGTTGGCAGTGAGGGAGAGATGGTCGCACATGTTCCCCAACAAGAGCAACAGGGTGCAACTGTACAGTAACAGTCGAAGATGAAACCGACTACCAATCACACTGCGCGACAAAGTACGACTGCGCTCGCGACACAAGAAACGTTCCACAGGGCGACGGATTTACTGGAAGTGTCACCCAACAAAGTGACCGATCAACCAAACGATGCAAAACTCACCAGTCTACGTCATCCACGTACAAACAACTTCAAGAAAAGTTTTATTAGCACTGTCAAAATGTAATTAAGATAAATGGTTGAACAGTTTTTTATTGTGGAAAATTCCGTCTTTTATTTTCCGGTTGTTTTCTTTGGTTGGGATGCTTCCATTTATATTCATAATGTGTTTTTGCTTTCAAAGTGAAACTTTGACAGGAGGTTTTTTTGGCTGTTTGGGCCTCCTGGTGTGGACGTCCATTAGAACTGGTCGTGTGGATCCTCATTTGGTCTTATTAAGAGGAGAGTTATTAAAGTGGCTGGATGTGTGTGTGTGGTTTTTCACATCTCAGCTCAGTGTTTGTTTTGATCTCGCTGTTCAAACAACTATCAAGTTAGCATTTGAAACTCTCTCTCTCTCTCTCTCTCGCTGTGCTTTATGTTTGTTTGTGAGCCACTTATTTGCACTATACATCCTTGAAACGCGTCGGCGAAACCGTCAAACTTACTGTTTGTCTCTCCAGATTACCGGATTCTGAAAGATCCTTCTCAAGATTGTGTATCGTTGGCACCACTTCCTAAGGTTCCACTTTTTCTTACATTCCACTGCATCTTCACAACACCCCGAACTGTTTCAGCGTCTCATGAATTTCAGACACATGGTGACAATGTACTGTGTGTGATATAAATGATCAGATTGTGATAAATGTGTTTCCCCGTTTCTTGCCTTTCCTCCTATTCTCCACCACAATAATCCCGACTCCCTCATCTAGCAAAGCTTGTTTTTGTGTGTATCTTTTTGGATTACATATTAACATGCACACAGTTTCAGTTTATAGCTAGAAGGAATTGAGCACACGTGAAAAAGTAGAGCGGGATGGGGCAAGAGCAATGAGGGGGAAAGTGAGATTTTAGTGTGGATGGGCATAGCTTGCAGTATTGGCTATGGTGGTGTTTTCCGAAGGCAGTGTGACCCAGGTAGCAGAGGGTGAGAATTTATCTTTTTTGGAACATTACTCTGGACAGCAAGTACTAGATACAACAGTAAAACAGTGTCCTTCTACTTCCCTTTGCAGTCTTCACTGGTACACAAGTGAAACGGCACTGAGCAAACAATGACAAATTATTGTGTTGAAGATGTCATTTTGATAGAATGCATTATTTGACTCGTCCGTGATGAAGTTAATATGTGTTGTGATGAGTTAATCCTGTATTTAACAGACATGTATTTAGCCAGAATTACATCTGTGGGTCTCCTTGACTGAGCTTCACAAGCCGAACCACTCGAGGTCTCGTGCCCCTCGATGATTTTTCTGCATTAATCCTTCTGCCAGTCTCCCCGTTACATAACATTTTGGGCCACACAAAATAATTCCTTATACACATTATATATACTGTGTGTTAGAAAACCGCAAAGGCAAATCTTAGCGGGGATCAATACTAGCACATGACCAGATTTTGTTAGAATAAAGGGCCTTTTTTAATATTTTAAATTACAGACTTACATTTTTATTTCTAATAAATGTAATTTATTTTCCACAAATGGAAACGGCTGAATGAAACCGCTTGTGTATAGTGTTGAACATACAATAGAATTCTTTTATCACTATTGAGAGGTTAGTGAGAGCAGACATTTTTTGAATGATTCTGCTCCCAAACGGATGAAGAGAAAAACAAATACAACCAAAAGTAAGAACCGTTTTATTTGTGATTCCTTTAAGTCGTGTTTCCATCACGGTTCGGTTGGTTTAGTAGAGTATGGTTTGGAACATCAGCGAGACGCGCAGCGCGCTGATGTATCACGGTGCGACAACAATGACATCGAGCGCGGCATGTTTTTTTTGCTGCTCAGTTTGTGGCTGTAGCTTTGTATGAGAATAGATTGCGGGTGTTGATGAAACACCTCCTCCAAGACCCTACTGTACCATTTAACTCTGGTACCCCATGGAAAGGGTATTGAAATATGTATTATTACATATTATGTATGAACTATAAACGCAAACGAATATTTACCGCGCCGCACGTTACTTGTCACCAAAAGCGCGTGACGACAAAGAAAGGCTTAGTTTGCTCAGAAATTCATTTACCACTATTATTTACTGCAGATGATATACTACAGACTGTTATCATGTTGTAGGTCAGGCTCTCTGGGTGTCTTCTTGTCAATTTGGTGCTTTATATAGACACATTACTACTAACCTCAACATTAAAACATCGAGCTGTTAAAGAAGAAAAAAAACACACAACCTAAGAAATACCTGCACACATCCACACATGGACACACACACACATGCAGAACACCGGAGGCAGAGGCTTCTTAAAGTAGGACAAAAGAGCATGAGGATCCCCTTTAATAATATGCAGGCACTTCTCAGACCCAAGCAATAGTGTACACAGCACCCATGGGACCCTATTACAAGTGACACCGCTGCACTCCACAACCTTAAAGCAACCAACAGTGACAGAGAGAGAGAGCGAGAGAGAGAGAGAGAGAGCAGAAAAAAGTAAAGTAGAAAGAATGAGGAGGCAAGAAAGGAAATGGTGGAGGGAAGCCCTGGGGCAGAAATAGAGGGTGGAGCACTGTGACAAAAAAGACAGAAGAAAAGGAGCAGAACATGGGGGAGACCGATAAGAAGCTGGTGGAAGAACAATGAAGTAAAAAAAGAGAGAGAAGCAGCGTATGAGAGACACTCAGCAGCGAGAGAGAGATGGAAGGAGGTCAGAGTAAAGAACAGGTATATGGATGATCCAAGATAAAATGTAGAGGGAAAACATTTGCCTTCTGTAGTGAGCGAATTCAGATTGCGACTGGTTTATGCACGGTTTAACTCAAACTTAACTTAACTTAACTTAATACATTAAGGCAATGGGGTGTTTGTCTTCTGAAAATATTACAACAAAGCATTTATTTTCAAACGTATTAAAAAGCTACTGTGTCGGATTCAGTGAGGAGAGGTGACCGACATGCTGACGTTTATCACTTTGTCCACTCGGTTCCGGACATCGTGACACGGGGCAGATGACGGTGTGTGCATGCTCTATGGAAATAAACCAGGAAGTCAGAAACCGTGGTTTTCTTATAATACCTCCATGCCTCAGTATAGTAGTGGTTGGTGGTTGAAGGGGTACAGGGTATCAGGACATTATTCATGTTTCTTTTTGTACCATTTTAGTTTGGTTTACTTGAAGCTCTTACTTCTAGCTCTTATTTGTACCCAAATGTTTAAATGCACTTATTGTAAGTCGCTTTGGATAAAAGCGTCTGCTAAATGACATGTAATGTAATGTAATGTTTGTCAATGTCAAGATTTGCACTTTTTTGAAGAGAAAGGAGGAAGACAAAGAAGAAAAACTTTTCGTCGAAACCTCTCTGGCCTCATCCGCCTGCTTCACTGCTGGCTGTCCTGCCACAACATTGCTTTTCCTCCCCCCCATCCCTGTATTAGCTTCTCTACAGCCATCACAATGTCATTAAAATGATAGCTCAGACCTTTATCAAACTTTCTCTAATGATAATCCTGATATTTTCCTTCTAATTCCCACACAGATCAGCGTGCTTTAATTACAGTATTTCTGTCTGTTCCTTTCAATGTCCTATAATTGGCTATCTGACGCGCAGACACTCACAATTGTGTGCGCACGTTTGGGTTCACGGTGTATACTTGCGTTCATTACTTCTGGAGTTCTGTGTGTCCTAAGGTCTGTGTGAACATATCATTAAGCATCTGTCAGGGCTTGACTGTGTATTTTATGGAAGTACTAAGAAAGTGTGTGTGTGTGTGTGTGTGTAATCATGTGGTGGCAGCTGGAGCAGTAGCTTTCCCGCCACATAATTGTGTACAGTTGTTGAGACAGTCATTACTGTGACAGATGAGCCGCAGCTCGTCGTGGCTTTTTTTTTCTTCTTCCCACTCTTCTCTCAACAGGCAGATGTCTCCTCTTGATCTCCGTCTGTTGCCTTTTGTCTTTCCACGCAAAGTGTTTGGCGGGATATTCTCCGAGTCAATTAGCTAACGAGCAGCTAACGAGTAGATAAGGCCAATTAAGATAATAGTGATTGTGATGATGGTAATTATGACAATGAGATTGGTGAGCCACCAGGTCAGCTTTAGGGAGAGACAAAGCAAGCATGGGTGAGGAGTAGAATAAAAAAAAACAAAAAAAAAACAAAAAAAAAAAAACACAGACATCTCCTCTAAAAATAATTGGTATAATTGCAATAGTTTGCAATTAAAAAGAGATGCCAAACATCTTTTCTTTTTTGTGCGTTTGAAGAGCTGCTGCCATTCACGTTAACTAACACATGTGCTTTGATGGGGAGGAGCTGCGAGCAGTTTGCATGTGCTGACAGATTTTCAAGCTGCAGAGAACAAAGCTGTGCAATTAGCCAGAAAATGTGTGCAAACAAAACACATGCAGTTCAGTTTGAGACCAATCGGGCCCGCGTTCATTTGTCAAACTCTGTTTAGAAGACGGGGAAAGAGTTGGTTTATGTCGGTTCGCACAATGCTGTGACTGACAGCGCAGTGTCAGTCTGGTTTGAAAGGTTTGTAATGGCGACGGAGGCGACGCAGCACCTCAGGAGACGATGGAGAGGAGTGTGTGTAGGGTTAGGCTTTAATTGATTAGGGTCAAAGGAATACTTCACCAATTTGCATTTAGCTTTGTATTACAATGAAGATATTTCTCGACGTAGACTTAGACTTCCTTTTATTGTCATTGCACAGCAAACACAGCAGTGAAGCGGATAAAAACCAACACATAGCATTGAATTTTGAGGTCGATTATTGTGTACTATGACTGGGAAAAAAAGTGTATGTATATAAATATATATAAGAGTAGTGCAAAAAAAAAACAGGAAAGAAATCTGAAAGCAAACAGATTGTTTGCTTAAGTGTGTATGTATATAAATATATATATAAAGTAGTGCAAAAAAAAACTCAGGAAAGAAATCTGTAAGCAAACAATATGAGAAGAAAAACAATTACAGTTCAATATTGCACAGATAGGGCAAATAGGATGGGACTAAGGGCAAACTGAAAAATACTACCCTTATTCTGATAATACAAAGTTAAATGCAAATCGGTGAAGTATTCCTTTAAGGTGAAGAATAACACTTTGCTGTCCAGGTGAATGGAATTCAAGGAGGGTCCCTGAAAGGATAGCTGTGCGAATCTGTGTGTGTGTGAGTTGGTGGGAATCATACACACTCACTCAGGTCCTTTACCTTAACCATAACCAGTTAATCCCTAACCTTAACCTTATCCTAAGCACCATTCTGATTTTTTCTTCCTGACGAACCCATTTATCCAGGCACCAGATTACACTAGATTGTAATCCTAAACTTAACCAGTTCTTCATAAATGAGGTTCTGCCTCAAAACCAGGTTTTGGCCTGTGTCGGCTCCACAAAGACAGTAACCACTTCCGGTCAGAAGCTGAATATGTCAAATGCTCATTCTAGTGTGAAACACATAATAGTGAGTGTTCCCTGAGCTCTCCTCCTCTTATTATCCATTTCAGTTTCTTCCCCCCACATCCTCTCTCCAATCTCCTGTGACTAAATCCATCTCCATAGGGTTTTGCACTAGTAACACAGGTGTTTATGGACTCGCTGCCCAAGGAAACAGAGCTGAATCCTGCAAGATAAAACTGTAGGAGAGTAAATTTGGAATCTGTGCAGGAGGATGGCGAGAGGTGAAAACCAAATACTAAGAAGCGGTGCATTATAGAAAGTGATGGATACTGAACTGAACACTGGTCATTGTTTTAGATACAGAATAATGCAGTGCCCCCGTGTCATAAATCAAATAATGGACCATCGGACAAGAGAAAACACAGTGTAAGAAAGGCTTATAGGGGATCAATATGAATGTGAATGTCATTTTTCTACCACATCGCACTGTGCAATCACTTCTTCAACTCTTGTCACCGTAATGATAAGTTCAAGCCATAATGTTATTCTTCAGCTTTAAATTCAGGATAAATGTCAGAAAAGTCAGGAGTAGCAACATCTAATCTAACAACTCTACAGCAGATCACTTCCCAGTTATAAATTGGATGAAAGACTTTTTTTTTTTCTTCTTCTTCTTCTTCTTTGGTCGGCACAGGAGAAAACAAAATAACAGTGGAGAAAAAAGGTTAAGACGCCCTGAAATCACAAGACTTCAATAAGAGACACAGTGACTCCAGTTTCCTGACATTGAAAGAGAAAGTGAGGGTCATGGAGTTTATGTCAGCCAAACTCAGCTGACATAGGGCATGATGGGGTACACCCTGGACAGGTCACCTGCACACACACGAGGACAACATGACCACAGAAACCGGTGACCCGGGAGCAAGACAAATTTATGAAAATGTCCATGAGGGAAGATGAAGAAAAGCTCAAAAACATGAAATGAAAGGATTAATCCCCCCTCCAGGTAGGGAAGAGGCTGCTTTTTTTTACCACAGCACAACAGAACAGAACCACAGCTGGTGGAGATCTAATAAAAAGAGTGGATGGTAAAGTTCAACTCCTGCAGGTTCCATTCGTCCGCAGCGATTATCATCCTCCACCACGCTCTGATGACAGATGGCAGAAAGCAGATAGACAGCCTCTGCCTCGACTGTTTACTGCCAATATTGCTTTTAAAGAGATGCTGTCCGTCAAGGCTCCTGAGCATGGCCCCGACATTGCCAAAGACCCTTCTCTGAAAGACGGCGTCTTTATTGTGACGCCTACTGAAAGTGACAACAGCTGGCATTTACCGGCTTTCCCCGAGCATCTAACTTTGGCGCACACGGAAGTGTTTGTCTTTGACCTGCTTTACTTTTCCCTCCATTTACCCAAATTATTTAAATTGTCAGCAAACTGGAGCTTTTTGATCACAATCCAATACATGTATTATGTGCGACAGCAACGCGATACAGACTAGGTAAATTGGACACTCTAACGTGTGTCTGGAGTGTTTAAGAGTGGATGGTTGTTCGTCTCTCTGTGGCCCTGTGATGGACTGACGACCCGGAGGATAAAGCGGTAGAAAAAGGATGGATATTGCAAGTCGAGTTGTAATACAGTCAATTTTTAAGTCAAGCTTCAGTTCAATATTTGATGGCGAAGGATGAAGAACAAAGAACAATCCAAATTTAAGCTATACAACCGCAGCTTTTGTTATTCACTGGTTGTGTTGTTTCAAATTCACTCCTAAACTAATTTTATGTTCCATTTATGGACGTTCATATCAACATAATAGTGTTTCTACTGACCCATAACCCTTTATTGCTTATAAGTGTTACTTAAGCACCTTTTTAAGGCTAAAGATCTTGGTTTTTCTCCATCAAAAACACAGCACGATGTCTTCATTCCACCGTCACAATTACCAAAAACGTCGTCTAATGATAATCTTCTGCTCGGCAGGCGTCTCCTGACATCTCGCTTTCTTCCGAGAATATTCACACCTCAAACGCTCACAAATGAAGTCGCAGTTGGTGTCGAAAACAAACGGACAACGTGAGACAATGCATACTTAATAGAATTGTAGTTTGGAAATGGAGTTTAGTCGTGTCGGAACATCATTTCTTTCTCTTTTTTTTTTTGTCAGCCAGGGTTGAACTGTGGGGTTCAATTTTGCCTCCTTAAATCAATTTCAGAGAATCCTCACTTCAGGTGATGGAAAGCCGGTCTGTCAGCCAGAATCAGCCACGCAGGGGAGCCAATCCCCCGAGGACCCTTCCACCTTTCTATCATACAACAAACTCTCTTCACTGTTCTCTTGTTCTCCGCTCATTCTGGGGCAAATAGACTCTAAAGACAAGCTCTTATCTCATCCTTTAAAAACCTCAGCGTAATTGTCCTCCTTTGCTCCAAGATTGGAGTTTGCACCTCTACCTTCAGATCTGGGTTCTTTTATGTGTCTGATGCAGTGGTGAATCACACTCAGCCATCTTTTATGCTCGTCCACCCCCTCCACCCTCCCCCTTAATAGACACTCACAGTAATTGCACCGTTAACTTTGGGGACTTTTGGCACGGATGCTCATGAAAGACTGGGGATTGGATGAAATTGAATGGTGCGGCTATTTAGGGTTTCAACTGCTCTGGTAATGATATGTAAAGGAGGGGAGCTCGGCGTCGCATAAATTACACAACAGTTTCCAGTTTCATTCAAGTGCTGTCACATAACTGCATTCTCTAAGAAATAGGCGCACCTCGGAGGTTTTTGTGTAAATTGAGATGAGGCAGCCAGACAGTAGCTTAATCATGGAGTGAATTCAATGAAATCTGGACGGAAATATAAAGACGCCAAACAATCTCGCACAGCAATGATAGTAGTAGGTGTTCAGCGCTCATATATACAGCAGTAGTGTCAGTATCGGGCAGACGCGCGCGTTTCCTGTAAGGAATACCAAACAGGCTTTGATTTAAACAGCACGAGTCAATGTAAAATGTTCATTCTCAAACTCCCATGCACCTGCTTTTCTGCCCCTTTCTCGGGGGGGTTAAATGGCTTTATCTCGAAGGGCAAAATGGTAAAATGGACGTGCGGTGGCATTATTGGCACGGAGCCTGGAGTTTGAGGGTGGGGGAGTACTCTGTGGGTGCTTAGCGGCGGTGTCAAAGCTGAAGCGCCGGTCAAGCACAGCTACCGCGCTGAGTGAAGTGACCCGCTGCTGTGGACGGTCCACTGCTGGGTAATTTCATCCTCTGCTGAGCAGTCGAGCAAAGGGGAGCGGGCTGCTCTCCGAGGCCCACGTCAAGCCCCATCTTACAGGCTTGGGATTGACACGGTTCCCCGAAGGCTGTCAGGTGCCGCTGGAGGTACGGGCAAGGTGGGGGTGATGAAGCAACATGGTGGGTTGGAAGCAATGAAGAGGAGCAGAGGAGGCTGATGAGATGGTGTCTCACGAAATACTGTCTGCGGAGGAGACAGCTGATAGATAACTATGAATAAGGGTGTAATATAGTGAGCGGAGGAGGTCAAAGGAGGGAAAGATGTGCATTAAACGATGACTCGACTAAAGCTGTCAGCAGTTGTGGAATATGGGGAGATTGATATCAGCTGCGCGCTCTAAGAGCACATTGTAGGAGAACTGAAATCGTCAATATGTCAGAATGTCAAGAATAAGTCACATTCTGAAGTTTCCAGATTCGTTTCCTATTACATGACGTCATTTCTGGAATTCTGCATAAAGAGGTCTCCAGAGTAGCTGCTTGATAGTTGCCTAACTCAACCGGAGAACATTAACTGCGTGATCAATTTCATTTTCAAATTCGACACACTGGCTTATCGTTTACTTCAACAAAGAATCGTCTCTTGGAGAGGAGAATCATTTTCTTTACATTAAAGGAGCTGTATGTAATAAATGTATGGTATTAAGTCATATAATGACCATGTTATAGTGGAGTTTAGTGGAGGAACCAGCAGGCCTGGCAACCTCAAGTCTCCGGGAGAAACTCAAAGTGCAGATCTTACACATGGCCTCTTTAATGATGCACGTCAGTGATAATACATATTTAGGTATTTTGTGATCAGGCTATCTTGCATGAAATATCTGTCTTCTGCTACATTTATGCTCAAAGGTAAGGGCCTAAAATGATGTTCTCTTAGGCTCAGATGTAATATCACATGCAAGCCATGAAATCCACGTGATGCACTTAGTTTTACGCAGTATGCATTAGCTTATATGCTAACGGAAAGGCTTTGATTGGCTTTGGTTTACGCGTAGTTGTTCTACTGAAATGAATCCGCTGTTGTGGGAAGCTGCATTTATCATGACAACATGAGTTTGTGTAAGCGGTGGGGCAGCGTTACGTGACTATCAAACACTAAAATCAATCAAGTTCAGAAACAAAGGTCACTTTCTCTTTTTAAATAAAGGCCTATCTGCACTTCAGGCATATAAATGCTACTATTTGAGAATTCACGGCATTTCTAAGTTTCTCTCTCTTTAATTTGACTTGATTTGTCGAACATTTTACGCCCCGACTTGAGTTTAGATTAAAATAACACAGTGCCACTCAAATCACTGAGGTGTCAAAAGTGGTTCACGGCTCTTATCTTGTTCTACCTGAGAGCCTGATTCAAGCGTGCGCCTGTATGATCACCGGCATTAGCCACAGTCCAAGAAGCTCTTAGCCGCATTGACCTGTCCACATGGATTTTACACTGAAAATTGGAAATATATCATGTTCATCAGCCGTTAGCTCCGTCCACTGTCGCAGCCGCGTTTACAACCATTTCATAAATAACACACTCGCGTCGGTGACCTTGAGAGGGCTCCTGGAAGTGTTTTTTATGACATCTATCCATGGTAATTACACATTGATTGAGTCTCGTGACGAATAGAAGGTAAAACAAAACAATCGGAGACAAGGGACCCTCCTCTACCGCTCCCTCCCCCTCCCCCCCATTATGAGCGACACGTGTTAAATCCCGCTGATACGTTCTGGTCTCAGATAACCTCGCGGGTTGGAGACGACGTCGTATTTCACTCTCACTTCACATCTTTAGTTACACATACACAGTGACAAAATGATGGTAGCAGATTAATCAGGTGCCAAAGAGACGACGGGAGCTCATAAGGATTTGATGGTTAACTAACAGCTGGAATTTATTGAACTCTGGGATAACAACCTGACTCCTGACTAACACCCTTAATTCGTTTGAGAGAAATTTAAAAACTATTTAGATCACAATTCTGATCAATTTGTAAGACTATAGGATCGAGCATTTAGTGTAAAAGATATAAAACAGTTAAATGATCCATAATAATCCACATGAAGATAAACATTTACAACGGCGTTTAGTTTTATGACCTCTCAGGGCCCACATGCAGTACCTTCACTGCCCACCAGGTGCCCGGGGACCACACTTTGGGAATCACTGTCATAAACTCCATTCAGTTATGTTGCAGCAAGAAAAATAAACTCAAGAAAATGATTTGGTTAAACAAACAAAAAAAAAGAATTAAAACATTATAAAAGAATTGTAAAAATATATACATTTTTAAAATAGAAAAGAATGTGAAAGACATTTTAAATGACCGAAAAGAGTCGTTTTCATAAACTGATAAAAGCATCACATCACCACAAAAGTGTTTCTCTATTCACATTATACTGTGTTATGTTTATTGATTGATTAGATAAAGCGTGTTCATTTTTTTGGGAGAACGTCATCATTTCAATATCCTTGCATGTAAGACACAGTTATTTCTCCTGGCCTGTGTCTCATTTATCACGTAAAACTGCATTTATCTCATTTTTATGGACGAGCTAAGTCATGTCAGTGATGATGAGTGTTTTATTGGTGCTGTTAGAAGTCATACTATTGAGTATGTGCTCTGGATGCATAGCACACCTCTCATAATGGATGAGTACAAATGCGTTGGATATTGTTGTTATTATTCAAAGTGCCCTTGGACGATTGCTCTCAGCCACGCGGAGACCGATCGATACTGCAGCTCCTCGGTCAATACGCGGGTATTAATACGACACTTTACTCAATGGGCCTATTATGACCTTTCTAGCAATATCGATACGTTAGAGAAGAAAGCTTCTCGTTTTTAGTCTCAGTAATAAAACGATGCACAAATATGCTTGTGAAAGTAACCGCGCGCGAGCGAGCCTGCAAAAACATCGAGATCAAAGATCCAAGGCGAGAAATCCAGCACTTATCTGTCAGTCGCACAGAACAGCGGAGGAAAAAAAATCACACACAAATTTTGTGAAAAGGTCATGGAAAATTTCTTCTCTTCATCTCCAAACAGTGACTATAATGCGACATGTCAGAGAGACACACACACACACACGCTTTCACCGCCATTCGTTTTAGGACACTGCATTGACTTCCATTCATTTGGACAGACTATAAACAAAGCCTCATCCCTAACCTTGACCATAACCTCATCTCAGACCAAACAGGAGCAGCACCAACTGAAATTCACAATGACAAATGTAACAAATGCATTGATTATATAATAAAAATAAAATCAACAGTGCACAGACAGATCACTAAAGCAAACCTGAGGTTCAAATACAAACTGCAAACATTTAGCATTTTTTTAGCACATTATTTTCACCAGAGATAATAATAATAATAACAACAATAATAATAATAATAATACTTTTGGACTTTCGAGACCATTGATTGTGCATTAGATATACAAGTAATCTCTGCTTGTTCAATGTTTAACAACGATAGAGAAGACTGTGTCAGTGGGAAATCAGTAGTTCAGTGTTTTTCATTTTTCATGCAACTGCTACAGATGGAAGAATACAAAGCGACAGACTCCGTGCGGAGAGTGGTGAACATCGAGGGACTTTGAACTGTGGAGGGCGGCGTCGCACCTCTAAGTGTACAGCCTGTCAGAAATCATGAGAAGAAGAAGAAGAAGAAGATACCACGCTACTCCCAGCAGATACTGTGACTGTGACGCCTGGTCACATGCGCGTGGACAGGCCTTTGAGCTGTTAGCTGTCCCTGTCTGAAAGATCCACATCATGATCCAGCTTCATATTTGAGGGCGGTTTCGCAACCTGGGTACGACCGAGGGCTTTTCTGTATGCATGTTTGTGTGTTCTCCCCGTGTGTGTGTGTTTGTTGTGGGTTCTCAGGGCTTTTTAATAAATCCTGGTCCTGGGAACCCACTGCCTTGTTTTAGATGTTTCCTCACTCCAACACTCCATCTGATTCAAATGACTCGGTCATTCTCAGGCTCTGGCAGTGTTTGGTGATCATTTGAATGAGGTGCATCGGAAGAAGGGAGACTCTAGATTCCCTGTCGGTGTGAGTGTGAGAGCGAATGGTTGTCCGCCTCTGTGCGCGCCACCTTTCGCCCTATGTCAGCTGCGATTGGCTCCAGAGAAAAGCACATAATGTTTATACCAAAAAATAAAAAGCCATAGAGATAAACAATGACAAAAATGAGTGTAGGTTATACCAAAATGAATAAACTGAAGACAGTATACACAAAACACTTGCACTTCCATACTCATGTGTATTATAAGACCCACACAAGCACATGCACGCGCAAACATACACTCTCCATTATCTGTAGGACATTTTTGCTTGTGGTAAAAATGACCCTGTTGTCATTCATCTTTACATCTCTTCCCTTGAGGCTCGAGCGAAGAGAGGAAGACAGAGTGAAGGATGGAGAGATGGAGCGAGAGAGAGAGGGGGAGCAAGTGTGAGAGCACGAGAGGAGGGAAGGAAAGTGCCTGAGACTGCAAATCCGTTACACAGGCGAGTCATTGATTCTGGGATGGGGAATTAATGAAGCCTCGGCCGGATATGACAGTACAGTGTCAGACGGCGAAGAGTTATGCAGGCCGTCGGGCTCTGGCAGCCATTATCTTACAGATAGTGTGTGTCTGGGGATGACAAAAGAAGAAGCAGGGCAAGTTAAAAAGGAATTCATTAAAGAAAGAGAGAGAGAGAGAGTGGAAAAAAAAGGAAGAAGGTAATTCTCAGGCACAGAGGAGGCACATCTTACAGCATCTCTGTCACTCCTAATGGCAGTTTTCACTCACAGTCAGCTGTTATCTCAAACAAACATTCCTCTGTGTCGTTTCATATCTGATAAGTCACAGTTGTGATGAAACAAGTGTAATGTGTGTGCTCGGCGTTTGGCTTTAGCAGGAGGAGAGCGTGTTTCCGATGCTCTTTTATCTTGATGTTATTCCTGTAACGACTGTGGCATACATGCACAAGGCATCCATATCCATCTGGCGTGAATGGGTGATTCAAAATGCCAGAGTAATTATGAAGTCATACTTTAGCAAATCTTATAGTTTCTTCACCAACCAATTGTTTTCTTCTTTTTTTTATTAATATTATTACATTATAGATAACAGGGTGCATTCCATTACAACTGTGTCCAGCAGAGGGAAGCATACACATTGGCATTCTGAATGTAAAACACTGTCATTACTTTTAAAGAGAGGATGTAAGAGATCCTCTTCATTGAATGGAGCCGGTCGACTGGCCAATCACGGGTCTGCTGACGGTGGCCATGACAGACTACTTTTCACATTAAAACAATTTTCTGTGAGCAAGGTAACAGCACCTATGATCCTGCCCCGCGGGCTGTTATTGGACAATATTATTCATCTCCATTTAATAAAATATAAAAAAGGTTCTCTTGTACCGCTGCATGAAAACGAATTACTTTACATTCTCATAACGACGAGTCTATGCTCTCACAAAGACACCTTTTTGTAATCCGGGCTGTATTTATTGCCACAGTGAACCACAATTTGTTTCATAAGCTGTCACAAATAAGGGTACAGCGTGAGTCCATTTATGCACCTCAAGGTACAATTTAGGCAAATATAAGCCCTCAGGCATAGTTATTGTACCTGTAAGTACACATGTGCACCTTTTTCATCAGACAAAAGATACAAATATGATCCCAAGCAATAAAAGGTGCACATATTTGTACCTTTTTGATGTATAAATCCGTACCTGAGACCAGTGTTTCCTAACCTTTTTCCCTTGAAGCCCTCAACCCGAATCCCCGTCCACACACACACACACACACACACCAAAAAAATAAACATTTCTATGCAAAAATATACGACAGTTGCAGGTTTTTGTTATGTGTATATACATAAAAAATTGTCCTGTGCTTCCATAAAATCTAACCTGCGTTATTGCCATGTTTTCTTTTTTGATGTGTTTTTGCTGTACAGACGCCGACCACAGGAACTCAATCAGGTACAGCGAGACTTGTTTACGCAGTAATGGTCACAGAGGTTCAGAGGTCACAGAGGCGTTGGCAATAAATCGCTTCTTAAATTTAAAGCCGGACCAAACAAATGGGTTTTAATTTGGGAGACACTGAGTTAGGATTAACTAACAGAGTGTGTGCCTGGGATTTTCCTAATTTAATATGCACAAATATAATTTTAAGCTCTACGCCCCCTTTGTGATCTCTGGTGATTTCTGTATGTTTTCTTTTTTTTTTTAATAAATAGACTCATTTTGCATAATGAACACATTTTAATTGTGAACTATATATTGTTCCACATCAAAAGAAACACTTTTATTTTGAAAAATCTGTGAATCTCCTCACAAATATTCAATATGATGAAGGAACACCCTTACATACTTTGAAAGTCATGTCGCCCAGCCCAACATTTGTCCTGGAAAGTTGGACTTTTCACTTGAGTCCTGAGTGTATGAAATATCACGTTTGAAAAATCACAGAAAAGTGCAAACTTGCATGTGTTTTACGCCGCTGTGTGTTTATAGCCCTGCATTTGGGTGTGTCTTTGTTTCCGTGTGTCATCCTTCGTTACAAGCCAGAGATAAATAATAGCACAAAGCCTGGAAGCAGCACGGGCGCACATTAACTGATAGATCGCAAGTGACAAGTGTTGAGGGCGATGTGTGTGTATGTGTGTATGTGTGTGTGTGTGTGTGTGTGTGTGAGACAGATGGGTGGGCTTGTGGGGAATTCACTCACACACTCGAAAGTTAGCGTAACACGTCTCGAGGAATCGTTGAATTGATCCTAACATTAATGCCAGCGCATGGAAAAAGGCTTTCCTCCATCGAACAACATCTGAGCTGTGGAAACAGTGGTGAAAATTCAGTGCAGATCCTTGAAGCAGCTGAGGGACATTTTCAGTCCATTGCGGCTCAACAAGTTTCTGCATTAGAGTCAAAAAATACTGGGAAATATGCCGGTGGGATCAAGGATTGTGGTTCTTTTATTGAAGAGCAAATGATGGAGTCTCTGTCTTCCCTGTCTGTACGACATGAAGCCTTAAGTGCCTGAGTCCATCCAGCCAGTCAATCATCATTTCCAGGTAATAGCTCATCCATTTTACCTCTGGAGGGCGACTCATACTCGGCAACAATTTAAAGGAAATTTGCCATCAGTCTAATCTTGGTCGAGATGAAAAATGTCAATATTCATTCGTGTCAAGTTCAAATATGACACCTGAGATTCCCCGTGAAAGAATGAGACACACATACTGCATATACGCGTGCACTCCCACACACCCTGATTTCTCCATGATGTCTAACATTCAGGTTGTGGAGACTTATTCCACCCCTAACATTGTGCTAAATAATAAAACACACTCATTTACGTTATAGGACTGTGCCATTGTCTTCATGTAAGGAAGACAAATCCCTGATAATATCACTATGTCATTAGATTTATGTCATGACAATAATTGATCCCAGAAACCAGGATGCATTCGTAGTTTTATTACATTAATGATAATTATTATACTAATTACAGCTCATACATTCATTTATTTGCAGACAACCACGCAATTTTAATACTAATCACCATATGGTAGGGTTCAAACTTTTTTGATTCACTGGAGCTCACATTATAGACATTTCCTAGCCCCTTATCCAACCTTAACCATCAAAAACTAAGTGCCTAACCCTTACTGTAACCTAGATCTAATTCCAAACCTAACTCTAAAACCAGGTCTTAACTCTGAAGAAGCCCTTTAAAGACAAAATGTCCTCCCAAAGATAGGCTGGCATAGATAGAGTGGGGAAGCCCAGATCGGATCATACATGGTCCAGGACACAGTTTAATGCCAGAAGTCAACAGTCTTACCTAAATGTGATCTTGACATGTGCATCCAAAGTGCACCAGGAGCTAAAGTAAAGTGCCAGTAATTGATAAAAAGTCAAATTAAAAGTCTACCAACTGAAGGGCAAAAAGATTTGGAGCGATGTAACGACACCTTGATGGCAACAGAGTGAACTCTCAGTGTTCAGGTAAAGCACATTATGCAAATACTCCAGCAGAGACAGTCGCCAATCAAATTACGTTGGATCATGGTCCAACAGTCCAAATGGAGCCCTGTGACACCACCTCACCATCGGCCAAATGTAGACGATGGCAACTCTCGCCATAAAGTCGCCCGTGATAGACGCTTAACTTTGTTAAGTCTAATCCAGCACCTGGCGTCGGGCAGATCCACTCTCAAGTGTTAAAGCAACGCATGTGTGTAAGTGCTCGATAAGGTGTGTAACTCAAACAGGTCCTTGCACGCGCACACACACACACACACAGCACCAGCCTTTTTTCAGTCGTGATAGCCGCTCATTGAGGGAATGTGGCAGCACTGATTATCTAAAGGTATTCCTGTCTGACCTGGATTCAAGGGTTATTAAGGTGAAGTGGTCCGACTGCTGCACCTTCTGCCCTTCCTCCCTCTCTCCTTCATCACAAGCCATTAATGCGGAGGCAGAGCTGCGCCCGCATCTAAATGTTTCATTATGGCAAAAGTGGAGATACCAATTTCTTTGCCCATCTCTCCTCACTTCGCCCGCCACGCTCCTCACCAACCCCCATCCGAACCGAGGGAGGACAGCAAAGCATGACAAATTGAAATAAATGAGAGAGGAGAAAAGGTGGTGCGGGGACAATGCCGGCCCCCGCGGCTCCTCTGCTGGTCTGAAGGGGAGAAAAATGCCGTGAGACTATTATGAAAACCAAGAAGCAAAAAAATGCTTCCACCAAAAAGATCAAGCGGGGCAGGGAGGAGGTGGTGTGAGAGAGAAATGCATGATGCCGAAGAAAAAGACAGATTATTTATCCAAATGTTGTAATCGTTTCGCCAACACCTGTCCTCTCTCACCCCCATTCTCTCTCTCTTTCTTTCTCTGCCCTGAGTAATGACCGGCAATAACAGGTGGATCGTTTTGACCTTTCCAGCTCTTCATTTTAACCCTTGGTGCTCACGCGGCACAGATCAGTGCCACAGGTGCACCATTGGTAATTTGCCGCGGGAATAATACACAACTTCTTATATGGGGGTGTGTGTTAATAGGTCTCTACAAAATGCACTTTGTCGTCGTCTTAGGTGTTGTTGAGTCAAAGTTATGGTAAGTTATTATAGTATGTTATTATTAGAGTTTAACTGTTTTGATATGACACATTTTTATTTGCCTTCACAATCAAATACAAATTGGAAACAACTTTTTGTTGTTTTACACTTCAATTTCTGGATGACTCGCATCCAAATGCTGCTTCAGGTTCATTGTGTTTTGTCTCACGTAACATCGTACATGAAATTCTACCATATGTGTTGACACACCCGGGTAAATCAACCTAACCTCTGTCTGATGGGATCTCTTCTTCTTATTATTTTTCTCTTTTGATTGATTTGATTTTTCTGCTTCATTCTTCATCTGAAAACGCAGAGGCAGGCGTGGTCAAGAAGGATAGATCGCGTTTTTGTGATGTGTTTGTTAGATTTAACCTCAGTGATATTGAGGCAAACACCTACGTATAAAGACTTATTTTGCTTCAGTGAATTAAAGAAGCATCTGTTGATGCTCTTCTTTGTGCTGATGTGGCCCGGCTCACTGTATGTTAACAACATCCCATCATTCAATGGAACTCTTCTTGGACCAGGGACATGTGATGTGTTAGAAGAATATCTTTCATTTCCCTGCATGTGTGTGTGTGTGTGTGTGTGTGTGTGAAGCAAGAGAAATGCACAGTTGAGCTTTTCAGCCTTGGGAAACGCAGATCCGACTTCAAACTGACTGTGCAGAGCGCGACGCTCGACTTTGATATTTAAATCTGTGAGAGAGAGGGACCATCTGTATCAGATTTGTTTTCATCATTACTGTCTTAAGCATACTCAACAAATACATTCAGTAGGTTAAAGCCTGCCGCGCTGTTTAGAGCACCTCAGGAAGAAATTTATCAAAGCACAATTTGTTCCCTCTGAGGTTTTTTTTTCTTCAATAACTGAGTCACAATATAGAAAAGAATGATCACATGTGTTTTTAAATATCACCTAGGTTTCAGCCTGAGCATAAAACAACCCTGTTATGTAAAAGCTTTTAACACAAACAAGTATGAGAATGTGTCTGTGGGTTAAAGGAGTCAGAAAAATGTTCCACTTTTTTGGAATTTCATGTGTGACGGGAAAAAGCATTTAACAATGTCAGCCATTCAGTCTTCCCTCCATCTTAATTCTGCCTCTTGAATCAGACTACTATATAGGAAGAATGAACAGTGTTAGACTCATTAGTTTAATTAAAACAACGGGTTCCTGCCACATAATTGATTTAATACCAGTATCGGTATCTGGAATTCGGTACCGGTACCAAACAGTACCTTACTTTTAACCTTTAAAATGTTTTTCATTCAAAAAACAAAAGTCTACACTTCTCAGTTTCAGTTTTTATGAAGCTAGCTTAGCCAACATCAGGTGAAACAAAAAAAAGCTTACGTTATTTCCAACTACTTATTCACATAGTTAGTTAGCTGATAATTAGCTGTATGTGTTGATGAGGTGGATTCATCGATCATTTCGTCGTCAACGTCTCTAGCTTGACTAGCTTCAGGAGTGTTGCCGCTAGCAGTGCTAGTAGTAGCGCTGCTAGCGTTGGTAGCTGATGCAGCAGTCATCACTTTCCAAGGGTCATTTGAGTTAATCATATTATTCATGTAAGTAAAGTCACACAAATATTGTTTCCTTCCAGAGGAAAAGGAGAGGAGAGGTTCACTTCTTTGAACCACTTGAGTCCCAAGTGTGACACAAATTGGATTTATGGAGATTTGGTTGTGCACATTTTTCAAATTGTGCGACCATATGTAAGTATATTTCTCCAAGTGATGTCAAATTTGTGTCCACCTGTGTCTTTGCACTGATTATGGGCCGGGTCATACTTTCCACACCTATGCAGAGGTCTGCTAGGGTGTAGTATAAATGTCTTCGTCTCCTCCGAGTTGACATTGGTCATCATGTGTCTCTATCTTGTATAATTGTCAGTCTTCTCACTCACAGGAGGAGCTTCTTCACACACTGCTGTAGCCATCAGCTCTTCGAAAGTCAGCAGGCTAATTTACCGAAAGTGTGTTTTGACCACAGAGACCTTCCTTTGCAAGAGTTCTTTGCAAGTTCAATTTGAAGACAACTGAGTATCGTGTCATAATGGTGTTAATGCTGAAAAGCTAACCACCCAAACCTAATATATTCTGTGTTTTAAAGGTGTGACAGGAAGAGAGAAGAGAGAAGATGAGGGATGTATTTTTAGATCTACAGGAAGGTGATAGTTGCCTGTCTTTTATGTATAAGCGACAGTTTAAGCATTAGGAGGATGAGGCAAGTGCAAGTCTTTTTTTATCAGACACACATATTAAATATTTGATTTGTCTGGGTTACTGTCTTTGGTGCGAAAGGTTACAGTATATGTAGACGATACATGTCTCTTGCTTTGAAGCTACTTCTGAGATCTGAACCTCACATACGAGGACAAATGTGTGCGTCTGTGCTCATACAGTTAGACCCTCATAGAGAGAATCCATTTTCTGCAGTCTGCGGTTTAGTTCCTTGCAGCCACAGCTCTGCAGGGACTAAAAATCACCTCACTAGAGTCACAGCTTTCCAAAGTGAAAACAAGGTGCGTTTGCAAAACATGACATGAAGTCTGTTAAAAGATTAAAGAATAAAATTATAACAAGTGTTAATTTTTGGTATCCCTGCAGCTTCACTAGTGCAACATGATGACTGAGGGGAGAACATGATTTATCATTTTTGGAATCTTCCCTACACTCCCTTTCCCTTTTCCCTCTTGTTCCTCCACACCTTTCTGTCCTTTTTGCCCTCATTACTTCACCCCAGGCTTCGCTTCACTCACTCTTTCTCCTTAACTCTCTTACAGACTCGCAACGATCATTCTTTTTCTCACTTAGAGCTGTTCCCACGCCTTTGCCTTCTCTCTCCCTTGTCCCCGGCCTCAGCCCGTTCATCCCCACCATAGCTTTTTCTAGAAAATCACTGTCCACTTCACTTCCCACCCATGAACCACTTTGATTTCTTTGCCACCAATTTTCCTTCACCCTCCTTTATCCGCACCTTCTCCTTATTCATCTTCTCCATTTCTCATGATTGGAGTCATCTGTTCCCACACGTTTCTTCACATGCAATATAATGGCAGTAGAAGCCTCTGTGGAACAGGCTAAGAGAGAGAGAGAGAGAGAGAATACATATACACATATATATATATATATATATATGTATATATATATATATATATATATATATATATATATATATATATATATATATATATAAAATGTCCCGACTTTAATTCACACTTTAACACTTTCCATTAATATGCAGCAAAGTATCAGAGCCATTAAAGCCATGTACCAAATCATTTGTTTCCAACTGTAATAGCAAAGCAATTATAATTGCTAAACGTGGGATTTTAAAATGTCAGTACGGCATAAAGTGATGTTGAAGATGGAAATCATAAACAGGAAGATAACTTCTTGAACGGTAGAGTTCTTCCAGCGGACTCAACTAATCTTTAAACTTTAAGCATTGGAAATAACTTTATGGGGTTCAGGGAAAAGGTTATGGTTTGGCTTAAAATACGGTATGTACTCCTTTAAGGTTAACCCTTTAACACTTTAACCTTAAAATGTCCGTCCGGCCATTTTATTTTTGCTTATTTTAACCATAAAAAGGGCCAGAAAATGTCCGGTGAGTAAGTGCTTTTGCCCATTTTTTCAAGAATAACTTCTAATATCTGGCAGTTATTACAATTTACTGCTTGTTAAAATATGGCGTATTCCCCGGCTCGACTCCACTCCACTAGCAATAGTACCAGGTACTTTATTTCGTACCTACTCTGTCGCCAGACTGCTGATTGGTCAGAGGGCCACAGGAAGAGGCAGGAGCGCGATGTCCAACACAAGAATCAAAGCACGAACGATGCCAAACAGTTCAGTTAATAAGACTTAACAATCCTAAAAACGTGGGTTAATGTCCAACAATTAGCGGTGTATTTAGCGACCGGCGAGCTTCATCACAAACCCTGCCGCTGTATGTCAGACGGAGTCTGTGCTCCAGTCATGGAGGAAGAACTAAACAAACATTTGAATTAACTATTGATTCTAACGATTCAGTTACACTGAAAAACAACTGCTTTACAAAGTCTCTAGTCACTCGTTTGTGTGTCAAAAAATGGAAACTATGTACAGGTGTTTTTCCAACTCTCTCCTCTCTGGTGACAAACCGTCACGTAACAAACGCGACAAGTTCATTTTTAAGGTTTAAACAAGCAACAGTGACCATCACTATTACTTTTAGATGGGAACATTGTCCGAGTATAAGTACGCGTGTATGTGCAATGAGGAAATGATCTACTTACAAAAAACTACCTCAGCACAACATGTTCTCTGTGAGTTATGTAACTTGTATTATGAAGAAAAGGGGGAAATGAGTCACCTCTAATGATGTACTGACTTTTCACATTTTTGTCTGTGTTGACTTTTTACTTTCCTCTTTTTCTTTTATTTAAATGGATCTGGAGTCAGAATGATTTTCCAATCTAACAAACCTTTGCAAAAAAAAAACCTGTTTCTTTTTCAAGGACAACGAACATTTTGTTATTGTCCATCATCAGCACAAATCACAGCACAGAAGCACTGGGAGTACTCAAGCACAGCGAGGGGGCGGATGCTACAGATCAATTCTTTTCTAACTTTTATGAAATAGAAAGTAAATGTAGAAATGCCTTTAAATCAGAGCTAACTTTTGGAGCTGTTCCACAGTTAAGTTTGATGGGTAAAGGTTGAAGGCAAATAATTGCTATAAAAATGTGGTATAACTGGAATTTGGGCTAAGAACCATCCAGCTAATTCCAAGTTCCTTAACTTTGAACCACAAATCTGAAATATTACTAAAGATATGGTTTATTATCGTAAAAGAGTCCGTCCTTAAATCTTACAAGCCTGTGCAGAGACTTTGATTCATGCATTTATAACTCATAGTATCGATGATTGTTTTCAGTCACAAAATAGAGCGTTTATCTTTTCCTTTTGTTCATAAAAACGAGCCAAGTGAACTTTGAACTGTGACGTATTTCCAGATTTCTCAAATTCAATCCGATTTTAAACATTTTGAGTACTTTACTAAAACCCGTAAGTCAGAAACCTTTTCGGCGGAATGAGCGGCGCCAAAGGTGCGGTGCTCTATCCAGTCCATAGACAGTAATACATCCATGTTGGAAATGTAGATATCTTCAATCTGACACGTCGATGCCGCTGTGATCTCAACATCAATATCAAGAGGGAGAAGACATGTTTATTTTTGGCCAGGGAAGACTGGGACCTCTCCGTCTCCGAGCAGAGACCTCCAGAGAGAGTAGAATTATGACCACACAGGCACTGCAGCTTTGTCTTGATAAAACCACAACACTACAGCAAATATAACTGCATCCCAGCAATTAATGGCCTGCTGTTGCACCAGGTTAATCAGTCTCTGTTACGTTTTTTTTTTCCTGGACACAGCAGTGCTTGGAGCTCAATGCTAACATCAGCAAGGCAACGTGCCCAAAATGTGCACAAAGTGCTAACATGCCGATGTTTAATGTACCGTGACCTCATGCTAACTTTAGCTGCTGAGCAATAAGCACAAAAGTACAGCTGTTGTTGTTTTTTTTTTTCTCCCCCGGGATTTAATCATACGACAAATCACATGACAAGATAAAGGGATCATTGAAGTTGTTGTGGATTATCCTGAGAGGATGAGGAGACAGTACAGTGTCTGTACAATAATAGTTTACACTGCCAATATCAATGAATGGACCAATGTCAGTGGACTTCATCCTGTGGGGACCATGAATTTCTGAGCGAGCACTTTATGACAAACCATCCAGGGGAATTTGAGTCACTGCGACCAGGAAAGACTGACATTAATTGCCCACACCATTTTGCAGCTCCTTCTTCTTCTTCTGCATTTTTTAATGACAGCAGACACTTCATTAACTGAATCACTGATCAAGGACACTTTGATAAGAAAATCATTTTAAAAACATTTTACCCTGAAAAGTCACCCTGTTGTAAAAGCAGGGATTCAAGGTCTGAAGAGAGTTGCCATGCCAACTACTGAGAGTAAAGTATGAATCATCCATTTGTGTTACACCTCTGTATCTTCCATAGAAGCCTACGTTCCATTATGCTGGACAAAAAGACTGACGGCACATTTCTGAGGCCATCTTACTTAAAAATGACTCTCAGTTCAAATTAGAAATAGTTTTTTTCCGATAAACAGTCTCAGACATTGCAGCGCACACAATACCGAGGAAGAGGGGAAACCGGTAAAGTGCTTCCACAGACACAGACATTTGAAGTGCAATTCTCAAGGCCACCAGACAACAACAACACTTGAGTTGCTGTCATAATTGTGTTGTTTCTGCAAGGAGGACATTACAAATGACTAAATGAAAAACAAGGTTTTTACACGAATGGCCACAACAAGTATAGTTGCATTACTAAAAAAAAAAAAACATAAGAAGACAGAGAGTACAAAAACAGACTCAGGGGAGGAGGGAAAGCTTTTGTCTCAAGAGTGCAAGGCTATGACTAATTCCTGGAAGTACACTAGAGCAGATGGTACATATTGACATTTTAAGATGTTTTTTATTTTTGATATTCAAAGTTATTGTATTATTTGTGCAATAACATCATACAGTACAGTGCTGTATATATATGTATATATATAGATATATATATATATATACACATACTGTATGTATAGGCAACTAGACGTGCTTGAGTTTCCATGGAGATGTTTCATGTCTTATTCAAGAGGCTGCTTCAGAGGCACCTACTGGATGAGTGAGAACCTTCTCGGGCAGAGACTCTTAATCCTGGTCCTGGAGACCCACCATATGATGCATATTTCTCTGCTCCAGCACACCTGATTCAAATGAACGGGTCGTCATGAGGCTTGTTGACTCACTTGTGGAAGTTGAACCACTTGAGTCACGTGTGTTGGAGCAAGGAAGCGTCTCAAACATGCAGGGCAGTGGGTCCCCACGGAGAGGATTAAGAGACCTGTTCTTGGGTCTGCCACTTTTTTTTATTCAAAATGTGGCATAGGATAGCATGTCACGTAACTTGGACCATGCTCACTTCCAATATAAATCTAAACACGGTGTGATACTTTACATAAAAATAGATTACATTAAAGCAGAACCATGTGCATTTGTTCTCAGCGAGCAAAGGGTTCCTCACATAATACTTCACACACTGGTATTGTGAAATTAGTTTAAGACGGAGTACGCAGTATATATACAGTATATACAGTAGAGCAGTATTTCTGATTTTCCTTCAAGGACCACCAGAGGAAGCTCGCGTAGCACTGGTGGCACACATACCACAGTTTGAGAACCATGAGCCAACCCAGCAGCAGTCCCCGTGAGCTCTGAGTCTGAAGTGCAGTGGAACCTTCTCTCTCTCCATCTGCAGCCTGGTATCTCTATTCATGTCTTGTGTTATTTGCACCACATGTCATGGTTTGACACACAGAGGCTGCACTGCAACAAACACTCATTCTCTGAGGGGGTACTCTGGGGCAAATGCCAGAGAATTAGCCTTTGCGAATATGCATAAAATCACTTCAATAGACGGAAGGAGAAAGAGGGAGGGGAGACAAAGACATTTTCTGTGTCGCTGGCACAGATTTCCTTGGATAAGACCGTGCGTAGACTTTTGTTTGAAGGTTTAGACTGCGGATGTTTTGGAGGCGATCATGCCAATTACTCTGGGTGCGTGTCTTTGTGTGTGCGTGCGATAATGAACACTTTGTCTTAAAAACCCGTTGCTCATTCATAAAATATAGACGTTACAGATCCCCATTAGAATGGCACTGGTTGTTTATTATTTTGCGGGATGAATAATTCAATTTTAATTTCTGCAAATGTGGCGTTCAAAAAGATGACAAGATTACAGCCGTCGCTAATAGCCTCTCCCGCTTTCGCTCACTCCCGCCCTCTCTGCGCTCTCGTTGCTGCTGATATAAGCAACAACCTCTATCACAGCCAGTATACTGAGGCCTAGCTTTGTATCACACAGTCAAACTACAAATGGAAGCAGTGGTGAGCCTTATTACATCGGAAACATTTTATAAAGCATTCCGTTCGTTTGGCACTGAATCGCAAGACTGGTGCCAGGAGGAAACGGCTTTCCTGCCTCTGTTGAAGAGGTAAAAGTACCGTTTTATGTGTTTGCATTACGAAAAGTGAAGTCAGTGAAGCGTTGTTATTTACTGGTTATGTTTGACTGCGTGACTTAAGGTGGCGAGTGAAGAACCAAATCATCTGATGCATCATTTTCCAATAATTATGTGGACAGTGGCAGCGTGTCACGGTCTAATTTGCCCCCGGTTTCATTATGGACCAAAGCATTTTGAACAGTTCTAACTTAAAGGACCATATCATGGCAGTGTTGCACTGTAGCTGTGTGCAAAGCATCACTGTACGCCTCACATATCGTCTGTAACGTTATTACCTTCTGCAGCGGTCTGTGAGAGGCATTTAATGCCCTGGTCTGTGTACCTGTCACTCGTGCTGCGTGTGGTGGTCTTTTAAGTTCGATGAGGCAGGTTTATGGGGACCATGAAAAGGCTGCAGCAATTCCTAACAATGTTTTCTTTTTCAGAAAGCCTTTTAGCAACACTACTAAAAGGGAAGTGTTGTTTTCTTTTTTTTTTTGACGTTCGTTCAGGAAGAAATTGTTGTGCTGCTTGATTTGTTTTACCTCTGCCGAAGAGCTCGTGTTTCTAGTGCGGCGCATTACTCGAAAACTACTGAGCCAGTTCAATTGAAATCCTGAGGTAGGGTCGGGCATGACCCAGACAGGAACCCATTCAATTTTAGAGCAGATCCGATTATGGAAGTGGATACAGGATTTATTATTTTTTATCTATTATTGTTTTTCAATTCCTTTCACACTGGGAGATAGGATTTGTTTTTCCCCAACATTTTCATCATGAATTTCTCAAGAAAGAACGGTGAAAAAGGAACGTGTAGAGTGCTGATATCTCTGAGGGGGTTGTGAAGTGAAAAGAAAAACATTGGGGGGGTTGGGATCTTTCCTTTCCTTTTCATTACAAAATATAGATATTATGTCTGTAAACAAATGAATAATTCAAGTGCAAAAAAGCTGAAGTCCGTTGCTGGTCAGATCCGAGCAGAAGGGAATCAAAAACCTACTCTTTGTATCCTTTCTAATTTTTATTCTCCACTTCCCTCCACTCTCTTTACATCAGTCTATGGCAGCTTGAGTGTGGAATGGGAAATCTCTGACACTGGACGTTGAATACTAAAAACACAAGCTTCCTTCGTCAGATCTCTGCCACTCTCATCTTCACCTTCGTAGTTTTTCCCCCATTTCATTCTATTTTTCTATCTTTTTTTTTTTTTTACACATCACTCACCTTGTCACTGAAAGGGTCTAACACTACAGACAAATTAGCCAATTGGCTTATTGTTATTGGCTCTAATAATGGGACGCCATCTTGAAATGCTGATTACAAGAGGGCTGTCAGTTTATTCAAAATCAACTGGACAAGGCTGAGATCACACACAGGGGCCGCTGGACCAGTTTGATTCATCTGGCCCACCACTCCCTCACGGGGGCTGCTCAAGTGACGGATCAAAGTTGTGATGGCAGAGCTGAGACGGACGCCTCACAAACAGAAGACTAGCCTCCGAATGTCATGTTTTTTTAACCACGTGTTGGACGTCCAGAACATGAAAGACGCGGCGAGACGAGACAATGTCTCAATGTCACTCCTGCATATTAATAGCATTTAATTAGACTAAACTAGCCAGACTTTTATTTTGAAACAGTCACTGGTAAGAACTTTTTACCTTTAATAATGTAAATGCAATGATGATTATTTCATTTTATTTGTGGCCCCTTTCGCTTGTTTTATTAATCGCTGGAAAATAACGTCGCCAACCACTGGCTCGGATCGATTTAGCTTTGCTGTTGCGGAGCATCACCGTCAGGCAGTGCGATGACAGCTCAACCTCACATGACTAATAGTACGAGTAATAATAAATAATGTCACCGTTGTGCGCGTGTGTGTGTGTGGGAGAAATAGCTGCATATCTTCAAAGGAATAGCGTGTCACATAATATATCAGAGGAGGAGACACCCCTCGACAAGCTGCCGAAAATATTTGGCAACACTGACCCTGACTTTCTCCCACTGTCACTCCTGAACATAAATGATTCCCTCTCTCCCTCTTTGTAAGCTGCCACTTCTTTGAATGAATGAATGAATGAATAATGTACAATGTAGCATGTTAAAGGTTAACAGACCAAGGCAATGGCTCCGCTGCTGCACGTCATAAAACAGAGCAACAACGCAGAGATTAACACCCTGTCGCTGTTTGCCAAGAGTTTAAGCTGGTCCCATGAAAAGCCATGAAAGGAAGTCGGAATCACACACTTTTACTGACAAACATGTCAAACTAAGATATTCTGACACATTCAACCGAAGCTTTGAGTTTGCACTTCCCCAAAACTTTGAACGGAGGCCCGAATTTCGTATAAAAAGAGATAGCGCTGTTAGACGTATAGATCGATGGAAAAAAAGATAGAGAGAGAGAGAGATGAAAATACCGTGTAAGTTCCAGTCTAGTGCCTCTCCTCCTGTCAGCCCTCTGAAGGCCAGGTCACCGTGGGGTCAGCCCATTTCTGATTATCCAACATGGCGCCATGGGTGAGTGCATCGCTGTGACATCGAGCCTTATTGGAGGAGACCTGAGTTCAGGGGCGGGGTCAGAGGTCACCGAGGACCAGAGGAGGGAGATGTTAGCTTATGATTAGTTTATGAGAGGCAGCTTGACATGGCCAGGTCGGCAAAGAAAAGAGGAACAAGGGTTCAGAGGTTTTGTCTGTGAAGTTTTTACTTCACAGTACAATCAATAAAGTACACATGAAATGAACTGTATGGCTTAGAGGTGTGTTAAATATGATAATTAATCTGATTCAATTATTTGATTTTAAACGAAACTTTTGAATATACAAACAGAGGTCTGTTAAATTCAAACCATCGCAAAATGAGTGACACATATCAGGTGCTCGCGTCCACACTGCACACAGGAGGTGATTTGCTCCACAACAGCGCCACTGTGCGAGTAAAGTGAGACAACTACAAGATCTGAATTCTCCTGCTCAAAAAAAAGTTTGATGGTATAACTGCTTCTTCGCCCCCGCCCGTCCCTGCTCTGCTGGTGTATACGCACAAACACTCCCTCAGTCAGGCTCACAAAGACCAAACAGAGGCAACAACGGAACACGTCACAGGTCATGCCCTGCAGCTTTAACACTGGCACCGCCTTTTCTTTTGGAGACAAGGATACTGACTGCTGCCACTGAGCAAGGCATTCCAACTATGACGTTGGGAAGAGATTGACAGTCCCTGAGGAGAAGCATCACACTCTGTCCTTGCTCAACTTCCACATACAGTTCATATGATAATATATATATGCTTTCATGTTATGTGATGTGAGCTACGTTACAGATTTCAAAAGTATAGTCAAGCATGTAGAGCATCGGACTCTCCTTCCTCCATCTACTCTTCTTTTGCTCTCTAAAAGCTCCCCTGAATGCGTTCCCGCTCTCCTAATGATTCCTACACTTCACCCCGTCTTTGATTCGCTGCCTCACATCTCCACCTCTTCAAAACCCTCATTCTCGTGTTCTTCTCTCCGTCTCTGCTTCCAATTATTCCCTCGTTACACTTCTTTCTTTGTCTCCTCCTCCGACCCTCTCCACTCATCACCCCCTCCTTCCTCCCTCTGCCCATTGGAAACTTTGCTTATAGGATCGCTCTCCCTCAGCCGCTCACTAATCAGCGCCTCATCCTGTAACGCTACTTGTTAGAGCTGAGGAAAAAAAAAAAGAAAATGGCCGAGCTTCGGTGGAGGTGGAGCACGGGGCCAATCATCTCAGCTCGCCCTCTTTCTTCCTCTCTGTCGGCAGTTCATCGCAAGTGAGAGTTCAAGCGCGGCAGCTCAGGGTGGTTCAGATCAGATCAAATGCGCGTCTAAATTCACCCCCAGAGACAATTCCTATTTAAACTCCCCCAACACCACCACCTTAATGTCAAAGTGTGCGAGACTGGAGCACCACATCCTCCATTCATATTGCACGCTGACCACAGAATGTCAGGTCAAGATTAGATTATTGACCTGACCAATGGCAGCGATACCAGTCAGAAGCCATCATGAAGGAGAGAATGAGATGAATGACTGAGTGAATAAAGTGAAGGGGTTAAGATATATATACTGATTATATATACAGTACACACAGAAATGACTGGATTGATTACTCTCAAAAACGCATCTGTCTCCTTGTTTTCTTATGAAGATATAAACTTCTGTGAAGCAGTAGAGCTATCGACCGTGTTTCCAGACCAAAGTTAAATCTCTTGCAGTAAAAAAAAAAACAAAATCCACAAATCAGGATATTTGCGAAATAGATCCAGGTCCAAAGGTCCACAACGGTGGATAAGGATAAGCTCTCTGGGTAGCTTTTACCCAGAAACCTGAAATGATATGAATTCCTCTACATGAAGAGAGAACAGACCTGAACTGTCCTCTTCAGGATAATAAAATGGAATTTGTCATTATGTGCCTTACAGTGATGACATCTCTCTTTTTCCTAATTAAAATGTGACACATTACACACATTTGGGTGCAAGGAAAGCAAATGAAACACATGTTTACTAAACATTTGACTTATAATGAACACTGGAAATGAGTGCATGATACTTTTGTTTAGACTAGATACAACTGCAAAACTATTACTTACCATGCCACATGAAGCTCTCTCAAAGTGGAGCATAAAACATGAATAATTAAACGTGCAAAACAGGGCAGTAACTTTGCCCAATAATCTTTCTTGAAAGGTGCCGTTATTGAATTGAATTACTTGCACCTGTACGTTATTATAACCTTTTATTTACACAGGAATAAAAACAAGAGTGTCCTGGAACAAGGCAGCAGTCGGCGACGTCGGTTAATAGCTGCTGTGTGTGCTGAGAAAGGCAAAACAAGGTGGATGAGGTCGTGGCTGAGGAGGTTTGAACTAAAGTACGCAACAACTGTTTCCGATTGGTCACCAATCACTGTCGTAAATATCAAACATGTTTAATTCTTACAATCTCAAATTGGGAAGACTGATGTGTCCAATGACGTTTAAATCGCGTCTCACGCTACAAGAGATCAGAAGGGCCAGCTCGGGACCGAAATCTGGCCAATAATCCTCTAGTGTGGGGCAGACTTTCATTCCTGTGACACTGTCTTGATCTTCAGGTTCCCGCAATGATTTGATTATCTTACATGCATTAAGAATTTAGCTTCTATAATTTTATGGTGTTTTCATAATCCTCTCATCACGGTGCTCGCTCCGCAGACCGCCACCCCTACATTAACTTGATGGTACGATCCTTGCCATCATCCCGCGTGACTGTGGATAAGCGTCAATATTCTATAAATTAACTTTGAGAAAAGAAAAACGCTTCTCCTGAGACGGGAGCCAGCTCTGATCATCGGCGTACAGGAACGCTCAGGACCAACACATCAACACATCACTGCTGCTCCAGGGCTGTAATCACACAGGATGCACTTGGAGCAGCATGGGGTGCTTTTTGTAGTTGCTTTGAATGAGTTTGAAGCACTTTGCATTTTGCGTCGGCGCTGTAGGCGCCTCTCATTTATCCACTCGTGTCGGGCTGCTTTTATTGAGGAAGCACCTGCACTCTCAATTGAAAATGATTGTGCCCGACTTCTTTTCTTTTTGTTTTGAGTCCAACGACACGCCACTATTTCTCCTTTAAGTCTAATGTGAGCGAAAAAGAAAAACGTTGAAGGGAACGCCGACTTTCCAGGACTTGCTCATGTCACACTGTTCTAATAATATATAATATTGTGATCCAATCAAGTGCAGCAGGTTTTGACTGAGAGACTAGTTTGCTAATTACTTTACTTTTTACTTGTTAAGTGATTGACAGCAATTGACTTTACCCTGTTGCTTAGCAACAGCAGAAGGACACGTAAAACCACCGCTGCTTGTGGAGGCTTTTCAAAGTAAAGGGCCTTCAAAACAAGCCTTTGGCTTATTGTGCCTGGTTCTAAGATAGTGAATGAAACAGCATTGAAATACAACAACAACAGAAAAACTGCCTGTAATGATGTGTTGAATCTGAAAGATTCATACCATTTCACCCAATCTGTTTAAATATGGAATATTTGTATTAAATAACATTACATGTCATTTAGCAGACGCTTTTATCCAAAGTGACTTACAATGGAATTGAGTACAATCAGCCAGGGGTGGGATCAAACTTGCGACCATCATGTCTTTCGCACACAGGGTAGGGTCTTAACCACTGAGCCACTCCCCCCTGAGATGCTGCTGGTATCTCACACACACAGACACACACACACACACACTGCAGGGCTTTACCCAGGAAATGTCATCTCACATGGTCAACATCTGATTTCCTTCATGTGCTTGATCAGAATGTTTAACAGCAGGCACAAGGTCAGACATCACTTGAAAGCAGTTCTCCAATCTCTGTTATGACACATCTATCCTTACATGCCTGCAGACTTGAAGGGCAGCTTTAAAACGTTCGCAACTCCAGAAAGTTCTCGCGGTGACCCACTTCCGAGCAGACAAAAAGGTGTGCCGCAAAGTACCCGTTGCCGAGATCAGCTAAACATTTTCCTTCAACGTAGAAACGTGTGGGTTTGTACGACGTCAAGGGACCGACCACTTCAACTGTGATCATAATGCCTATGACTTACATCAGTTTTATTTTAATTCTTGAAGTGTGAAGGACGTTGCACACCTGACAGTTCTCCAAAGACAAACAACACTGGGCACTTTTCTTAGGACACTGCATCGACTTGCATTCATTTGGACCTTAACCATAATGTCTATGCCTAACCTTAATTCAAATACGAACCCTAAATGTAACCAGTTCCCTAGAAATGAGGTTCTGCCTCATGAGGATCAGGGTTAATGTGAGAAATGGCCCTAAAAAGATGACAAACACACACACACACACACACACACACACAGTGGTTCACGTTATGAAGAACAATGTGGCTCCTCCCACTTACTTGGATTTATCTCGCCCCCACAGAACTGGTGTGAAAATGACCATGACATGAGTGGCTGATGGAATAAAGAATTTAACATTTTACTTGTGTAATTACTTCCACTCGTTTAGGCTTTCACTTCGCTAAGACTATCACACCACCACTTATTCATATTCACTACCATTTAAAACCACAAAGTGGGTAAAATCACAAGTGTTAATAACCAAATGTATGACGGCTGTGTTCCATTGAGCTTCCTCTGTTTCGGGGTGCATGCCTTTTCACTATCGTCACACCGTCCTGACTTCCATGACCAGAAGTGAGCATCGTTAATGTGATCAGTAAATCATGCTAAACCGTGTCAGAGTGGCTGCTGTGCAAAGGGACCACAGTCCTCTCGCCATAGCATGAACCGCAAGCTTAAAGAGACAGGTTTATTATTTCTGGCAATTATGGAGGTCATGAAAAATGCCATTCATGACCGAAGGAGATGTGAAAGACAGAAATACAAATCAAATTCAAGGACTAATCCTTTGTGGAAAAAGGTGGTGTGGTAATCAAACGAACCGCAACCGACTTAGAGAACGACCTTTTCGAGCACGTTCGGATGTTAAATGGGTGATTTGATCTGCGGCAACATGTTCCTACTACCGACGTTCTCCACGAGAGACAACATGGCAGCAACAGACGAGAACTCGCGTGACGGGAAGAGAACAAAGCATTCAAATGTCCTTGTCCCTCCTACTGCCCAGCAGTAACTAACACATGAAACACACAGAAATGAATATGCACAGGACATTCAGTCTTCCCCACTAACTGATGCCTGCTTTGAGGGCTGCTCCTCTTCCGCTCCATCATTAAATCTCGTCTTGATGTCTGACGCTCGGTGACTGATAAATCCCAGCATGTCACAGACGGCACAGACGCATCAGATTAGCAGTGACGTGCACACTGAACGCACGCTTGCAGTCCTGTGAATGGCTAATGAAGGAAATCTCAGCGGCGGGGGCTAAAGACTCTGGCATGGACAGCATGATGACTTATTTCACACCTTTGATCTCTCTGTGTAGGCCGACGGTGCTGAAGACGATAATCATTTTAGATGCATGTTGAGTTTCACTTTGAAGCTCAGACACAACAACAAAAAAGTCTGCTTTAAAGTGTGGCCCAGTTCATTTATCCAAAAAAGGTGTGATCAAAAAGTATCTGTGATTAAAGGGGAAACACTGTCCAAATTGTTCATCCATGAATGAAAAAAAAATACATCAATTCTCTGGCGCTCTTTACATTTTGCACCTGCAGGAAACTGAGGGTGCCTCCAAATCTCTGGACTGTGGAAATAAAGCAGAGCACTCGGAGAAATCGCACACAGGCACAACAGGTTCAAACCCATTTACAGTCTGAGTCACACTTTGCAGTTTGTGTTTACTCTGCTTGTGTTGTCACACTGACAAAGACTCGTGGCATGTTTCTGTGCCGCGAAAGAGGACAATGAAGTTTGTTTCCATCTTTCTATCAAAGCTTCACACATAGTAGTCACATTTAAAGCTGCAGTGTGTAACAGGTTTGAATCTAATGGACGGTTGTTTATGTTACACACTACAGTTTCAGAGCAAATGCAGTAGAGATGAATTGATTATTGATCGATTACTAAATGAATGGACAACTATTTTGATAACCGATTCATCGGTTTAAACCTTTTTTCATGATTAAAACAAGATTTCCGTTTCTTAAATGTGAATATTTCTTCATTTCTTTGCTCTGGATAACAAAGAAATCATTAAAAGTGAATCATTTTGGTTTGTGGACAAAACAAGACATTTGAGAACATCATCATTTCCAGGTTTGACGCACACCGATCAACATTTTTTCAGGTTTTCTGACATTTTATGGACCAAACGATTCAATCGACAGGTTAATTGATTATGAAAATAATCATTTGTTGCAGCTCTAAAATGCAGATAGACAGGAACCAGAGCTAAACTGAAACAAATAAACAAACAAAGACACTGGGCAGCACAGAGACTAAACATATACTGGGGAGGCAGGAGTAATACAACACAAGGTGAAAGACTTCAGGGCGGGGCAGGCAATCAAAAGGGAAGCCAGGACAGGAAGTACAACTTAACTGTAAACTAAAAGAGCAAAGTTAAAGAAAACTAAAGAAAACAAAGAAGAAAGAGTCCAACAAAAAGTACCCGTCTGTCACTAATCTAGTCTTCACAATCGGCCACAGGAGCAAGATACAGAAAAAAACAGCAAAGTACGACCAGAAATCCCTTCCTGTTTTTTTTGGGGCAGAGCTTTGATGAAAGTAACAACAGGAGTGGGTGGAATGTATTGATTCCAGTTTTGCACTCTAGTTTTAAAGGTCACCAAAATCAATGACATGGTTACACGGCCACTGCAATCCAAAATTGTCTTAACCAGGTGAATCAATTTTCTGCTACAGAAATGTCCAAAACCCTGCGCACGGCCATGGCCACGCCGTAATAAACCCGAATAATCCTAAAAGCAAAGCAGGAGCGATGCAGTTAAGTTGTCTTCTCCTAAACCTCTCTGCTAGGCTGGAGCCGGAGAGAGAGAGAGAGAACTACACTGATCTCATTCATCTCAGAGGAAAAGACTAGAGACAGCATTTGAGATAGTGTGGGAGGAAGACTGAGAGATGAGTAGTAAGACGGGTATTAAAAATAGATACCCGCGCTCTCCCCTCCCCTTCTTGTCCGTCCACGAATCACTTCAGATCCACTTCACTACTCTATACTCTCACTGGACAAGCGCTAAACACCTAATGGTGTAGAATTAATCTGGGACAATGTGGTGATCACGGTGGGTTTTGAAGGAGGAAACGCAGTAACAGGCATAAAACTGCAGTAACGAAAAGATATTCTCTGTCGTATCATTTCTAATTTTCTCAAGAATAAACTGTGAGAAACCGCTCAACTGTGCGCTTTTAATCTGTTCGATGAGAAAAGTTTTACGGAGAGACTTGAGAGAAGACCAAAATCTGATGTGAACGACAACACAAGAGGCGGAAGGACGGAGAGAGAGCCATAGACACGCAGAAGCGGGAGAAAGAGAGGACAGATCAAAGCTGTTTTTCCTCGCTTTTTGCAGCTCTTGATTCAGAGCTGCGGGTGGCCATGCGATGTGAGCAGCTTCATCCCCAGTCATAGCTCTCCGGCTTTGGTGTCGTTCGGAGAGATTCACTGTTCCCCCTGGGCTGTGCTCTTGTTAGCTGGGCAGACAGCACAACCAGACCATGCAGAGGAGAGAGAAAGTTTTCTTCCATTTCCAGTATGCACTTCCACTCGCTCTTGGATCTCTTTTTTTTCTCTCTCTCTCTCTCTCTCTCTCTCTCTCTCTAACAGTCTCCCTTTGTATTTCCCCTTTCTTTTTCTCCTCTCCTGCTCTCCTTCTGAAAATCTCCTCCCTTGAAATCAATGTTTTCTTTCTTCTGTGTTTTCTTATCAGGAGAACTTTTTTTTCGTCCTCCAAGGATGAGTGCACATCCCACCAGAGTTAAAAAAAAAAAAAAAAGAAGAATTCATACAGTTTGCAGCACAGCGGAGGTGCGTTTGTTATGAAACTTTTAGGAGTGCGAGGTGGTGATTAAAGCTAGGTTTGCTTCTCTGCTTCACTGATCCCCTTGCTGCTTCATCTTCTTCTCTTTTTTTTTTGCTCTTTCTAACCTTTTATTCTGCTTCTCTTTTTTTTTCCCTCCTCTTGATGCCACACCATACACTAAGCTTTGAAATGGGAAATTTTTTTTTTGTTCTTCAAAAAGAGCAATTGGGGGCAGCCAACAAAAGGGGCCCTCTAATAAGCTGCCGACGTATCACAGCAGAGGGTGAGTCCCGCGTTGCGTTGGCACGATGATTAAAAGTTACCTGTGCCAAATGATTACTACTGCTCTGCCCCGGGTTCAGCTGCATTGAATGCAAGGCGGCCTTTTACTTAGCCAGCACAGTTTAATTAAAACACAGGCAAATGAGATTTTGCCACAATAAGGCACAATAATGGGTCAGCTAACTGATAGGGAGAGCTTTATCCGTTCTCATTAACCACTCCCTTGATAGCGTTCATGAAATGGAGGAGTCCATCACCCCGTCTCATTTGGGAGGGGGGAAAAAAGGATGGAGCGGCGGAAGGAAAAGGGATGGCAGGGAGGAGGAGGCAGCGTGTTGGAAATAATACAATTAGGAAATGCTAACACTTAAAGACTTATTATTCCTGCAGGCAAACATCATGGGACGCGGCACGGTGGTTTTGTAGAGAGCACGTCACCAAAGCTCTAATTGCTGTCATACGTTTAGCTGCATTCCCAGTCTGGTGACACTGAAACCAAGTCTACCAGATCCGAGATTTTATTTTCCACACACACACACACACACACACACAGGTGCAGTATGAGTGCTTAGGAATTTTTGTTGTCGGCTTCTCCAGTCAGCAGAATAAGAGAAGCGTGGTAACACACAAGAAATAATAAGGAGCGCTATAAAATCTGTACATAATTATATATACAGATTTATATACATCTTATATATATATAAAAAAAGATCTAAAATAGAGTAAAATAAGTGCCTTTATGGTACTTGGTCGATACCATGTTAGCTCTGGTTCTCTTCAGGATTCTTAAAAAGTGGGTGCCACTGAACAAGCCTGCGCTTAATAGGGTAAAATTGATACCTGTACCTTGCTGGAATACTGAAATAGCAATGAGCTGATACCTTATATTCATTCTAACTTTGCTTTAGAACCGCTGAGAATATGAAAAAGGTAGCGCCGTTCGATATAACCATCCCCATATAACGACGGCGCTCCCGAAACCTGGCGATGACGAGACACTGCACTACGCTGTCTTCTCTCCAGTATCATGGCAGACCAGATGTCAAAAGCGCCTGCCCTCTGGTGGTGAGGTAAGGAGCATACCCTTCCTCACCTCTCCACAAAAACCGTGGTGACCACTCAAAGCGGCTTTACACTCCAGTTGTGCCATTCACCCATTCACTCACACGTTCATACAGCACATCTATGTGCCGTGCATTACCTCATCTTTCATACCCGTTCACACGCTCCCCGCCACAGCTGTCAGGAGGCAAGGACGCATCGGCATGTAGACGAGTGGACCCTTCGAGTTGAAAGACGAGTCGCTCTACCACCGAGCTACACATCAATAAGCAGCAAAGGTATCGCTTAAATCTTAACCACAGCCATCCCATAGTTAGCACGAGTACATGCTATTAAAGGACGGCGTTAAACAAGTCCGCAGTCTAGTTTATGTCAGTGTCAATACAGGAAGCAGAGTCTGCCGTACTGTATATGTAGTGAGGGAGCGTGGAGGTCAGACTGATGGAAGGGTCCCAAGGATACCAAAGCAAAGTTGGTCCGTGGAGTTTATTATTTCAGTGTTTCATAGTAAAATATAGAGCACGTATCCCCATGGAGGAATATTTGGAATCAAGAAGCATGGAGTAAGAATCCTCCCTCTCAGAGACCCCATCTGCTTCTCCAGAGAGTCTGTCAAGAATGCTAGATAAACCGCAATACACACACACACACACACACTTTAAATAAAGCAAAAGAAAAGAAAAAAAAATCTGAAATCCTTGGTGTTTCAAGAGCCTAAGCTCAAAAACACATCGGCTGACCCTTGAAACTGCACTTGGCGACTGGCCTTCGAATGGCTCTTATTCACCAAACAGCTCATTGTATACTCATGGAGGGTCAATTATGACGCTGACCTTGGATGAACACCCTGAACGAGGACAAATAACTGGTGCAGCTGCGAAGAAAGACGCATACACATGCGATGCAAGGGTTGATGGGAACAATGTGAGGACGTGGTTGCGTAAGATGAGTGGAAGAGGTGGCCTTGCACTGAAAAACCTGCGCCACAAAGAAAAATACAATCACTTTAATGCAAGTCAATTCATCCCACACAGTGGTGAATGTTTTTGTTAAGTGTTTGAAATAATTTCATCTTCTCGTTTATCAATATGAGCTTGAAAAAAAAAAGAAAATCACACCACATTTCATAGTCACGTGTCGCCATAGAAAACCTGAGTCTATGCAGTAGTTTTCATAAAACCACTCACATGGAGCGCAGAGTGTTTAAAGGGCCAGTGTGTAACATCTCAGAGGGTTTGTTAGCAGTTGTTTCACAGTGTCTCGAAAAACTTCAATATAAAGACCCACTTTTTAAAGATGGTAAACTATCACAAAATCGCTGATAAAAAGAGCAAATCTGTGCGTATAATCTACTGGAGCAACTCATTTACAGCCACATCTGTAAAACCTGATATCATTTTGACTTGGTAAACATAGAATTACCATAAGATGTTAGGCAAATTAAATTCAATTTAATGTTATGCTTGTTATTTAACCCAGCAAATGCAGGACCCTATCCGGTGTCCTCCTAGTAGATAAACCAGGAGGGTCGCATCAGGAAGGACATCTGACATAAACCTTTACCAAATCAAATATGTGGATCAGTTAAAATAATACTGCTATACCGGGTCGGTTGAAACTCAGGTTAATAATGACATCGATACTGTTGACAAACAGGGTGCCGGTGGAAATTGTGCTAATGATGGCCGGAGGCGAGATGGAGGCAGATGATCTGCTGTGGCAACCCCTAAAGAGAGGAGCCAGAGGAAGGAGAAGTAGATGCATAAATCATGAGTTCAAGGTTGGGGAAATTCTGCTAATTTGTTTTGGGAGCCTAAGAGAAATCTCCCGTGACCCATCTGTGGGTCCCGACCCAGTCTTTGGGATTCAGTGCATTAGATTGACACTCTGTACTGCTGTTTTTCTGTCTATCCATAACTAATTGTTGTTTGTTGTATTGTACATTTGTCTGGAACAAATGAGAATGTATAAATACAGGTAATAATCTTAAAGTGGACATATTATGCGTTGGCGTTATTTCAGTCCTTTCATCTAGTGCATTATATACAGTAGTTGTTTTCTATTGTTTCCAACAATAGATAATTCCATAACTTTGTGACATCACAGGAACATAAAGAGAGAGAGAGAGAACGATCACCTCTATACAACATTATAACACGCTGAAGAAAACATGAGAAAACAACAACAAATTGAAGGAGGACGCTTAGTGCGCAAACAAAGGACATCATCTTTTCTGCTATGTGCTGGGCAAAGGTCGGGTGAGTGGAGGAGTCATCGATGTGTTACAGTAAGTCCACAGACGGTGTCTCCGCCGGTAACTTCAAAAGTTAACTTTTCATTTTCTTCTACTTCCAGCTCGTCTCGTGGCAAGTGACTGTGGCGTATTATCACTTCTCGTCTTGCGCACACAACAATGACCTGGCTCTCGACAGGAAACTGTGCTTATTAGAAAATGTACAAACATCCCCTTCAAGCACAAGGCGATGTTCTGCAACATAAAATGAATTGTGAGGAGAGGAAAAAAACAAACTGAAAGCCTTCTCCTACTCCTCTGCTTGTGTTGCTTGTAAAATGAGACGTGCTGATGTTTTGTGTATTCCAACGCGAGACAAAGACTTGAGTGTATGCGAGCACACTGCATAATTATCCTCTGGTGAGCTGCAGCATTTGAGAGCTAATTGTTTGCGTGTACCCTCTTTCAAACTCACCACCCCCTGTCTGTTATTATCAGAATCATTAGGCAGCGGTCGGGAACTGTGCGCCTGCTTTTTGTGCACAACAATGGCCCTGAACGGTGCTAAAATGTAGTCGGCCGCTTGAAAGTCACCAAAGTGATTTTCAAATTAAAGAACAAAAACTTATGGAGGTTTGGGAAGATAATAGATTACACTCTCTCCATGGAAAAGCCAATGTTTATGTTATTTAAATAGCAGGTTTTGTGTTATGGCGATGCAGTGGCCAGCTCCACTAACAATTGTCTGCTCCCCAGCTCGTTGTGCGTGAATGAATTCATGACTATTGTTTATCCAAAAATATTCAGTGTTTCTACTCATGTGCGTAGTTTGTGTATTTACTAATCCTAGAACAGTGACAGCCACAAGAGAATATTTTCTTTGTAATGATCGCTCCCTGTTTTCTTAGCCTATATCATTTCTTTGATAGAGGGTAGAGAAATAGGTCCACATGAAGCGTGTAAGGCTTTTGTTTTTGCCCTCATGAGATTCCTATAGACACACAAAAGGCTTACTTTGTCACATCTGTATTAATGAGCACTGCACCTTTACTACAATAATCCATTAGCAAGTGAGACATAACATGCTGATTAAAGAGCATGAATATTTTGAGGGGGGCCTCAGAGTGGTCACATTAAAGTATACAATGGTGTGTGGGTTGCAAACAGTAGAGTGACCAAGTTATATTTATGCAGTTCATTCAGTCATAAGCCCATGGTTCAATAGTAATAATAATAATGATGATCGGATCCTCACAGTTTTTCATTTATTGTAGATGTCCTGATAAACATGTGTGCCAACTCTCATGTGTATAGGCAAAAACAGATGCTGGGGCTGTAGATTTACCATTTTCTAGGGGGCGCTGTTGAGCTATCAGGCATGACGATGCTCTACTGTTGTCAATTTTCGAGAGCACCATCAGGACCAAAGTCCTTTTTCTCCCGCGAAAATCTGACTTGGCACAGTTGCCATGGCAACACTGTTTCCCGGTCATGATATTTAACACCAATAATCTCCAATGAGTTTAAAGCGGGGCCACATGATTGGTGTAGTGGTTAGCACTGTTGCCTTGGGAGCAAGAAGACCCGGGTTTGAGTCCGAGTCAGAACAAGGGTCTTTCTGCATGGAGTTCACGTGCATGCATGGTTTTCTCCAGTTTCTTCCACAGTCGTAAAAAAATGCAATATGGGATTAGGGAAATTGGGCACTCTAGATTGACCGTGTGTGTGTGTAGATGGTTGTTTGTCTCAATGTGTACCCCACCTTTCACTCTCTGTCAGCAGAGATTGGATAAAGCGGATGAGGATGTTTGGAATTTTAAGCGATTTCACCAAGTTATAAGAGATTCGTGTTTTTTGGAGAGTCACCCAATTTCCCCTCGGGGATAAATAAAGTTATCTATCCATCAGAATTGGCTGTATTTTTAACACGATGTAATATTAAGTGGTGATGGCTAGCACTGTTGTATTTTTCTCAGTTTAATACCTTAATAGCTTGTTGTTAAGTGTCTAAAACAGTTGTGCGTATTAGCATTAACATATAATGGAACATTACGTGGTAGATGTCGGGGTTCTGTTTAGCTTCGACGAGAGGCTGTTCTGGGAAATAAGCCATTTCAGTAAATCCATCTGGCATGACATTGTGGTTATTATAATGAAAACCTCATTCACACACCCTCGACGACCAGGTTTTATTGTCACAACTTGTCTTTAATACCAAAGAGTGTGTTGTATCAGATCCCGTGTGCCAGTAAATGTCACAGCAGCAACAGATTTGTCGTGTAGTGAGTTAAAAAAAGAAAAACACAAAAAAAACATATGTAGCATGAGAGTAAATAAGCCTCAACAAGTTGGCAACTGCCACCAGAGCCAAGTGCATTCACAGTACTTAGAATTTAATTATCTCTACCTCCCAATGTAACTCACTGCCAAGACTTATACAGCACTTGTCAGGTGAAAGCCATGAATCACCTAAAAGTCAGCATCTAGGGAGCTGTTTCCAGCTTGATGACAATCTGCCCGACACATTTTAATGGGTTTTGAAAGGGCTATTTGAGCTTGAGAGGTTATATTTCTTCCAACTCACCGAAGAGCAGAATGCCCTTAAACTTATCTGAGAACAGGGCCGTCGCTAAACTACAAGACTTCCACTAAAACATGGATTATTCACTCATACATCCACACGTGTTCCACCCACACAGTCACAAGAACAAAAGCCACTGACACACACACACACACACACACTCACACACTGCAGTTTGCCAGCTGGATGAGTTACATCACAAGTTTTATGGTGGCTTCACAAAAGTTGTGCCATAACTTCTGTGTTACAGTGTCAGCACATTTCTTTATAGCGGAAGACGGCAGGACAGCCAGAAGGCCGTCAGCTGCTTCATTAAGGATCGCAGCATATCCAATTACAGAGTTACGACTGTTTGGTTAAGAGACAGAGAGCTTGAGAGGAAGAGTGGGTCATAAAATAAAGGAAAGGGAGTGACGGTCAGAGAATATATAAGAGCAGGGGATAAAGAATTTGAAGCGAAGAGGGTCGGAAATAAGAAGTGACAATACAGTAAGTACAAAACAAGGAGGACAACTATGAGTGAAAGCCTCGAGTTTAAGAAATTCATAATCCAATAGCTTTTTTATGGAATTATGGCAGCACTCCAGTTTACTGCATTCTTCATCCCACCCAAATGCTTTATGATGATGAAGAGTAGAGTCATAAACAGTAAGTACTCTCAGCTGGAGAACTTAGGTGTTTGGCAAAAAAACAAAAAAAAAACAGAGAAAATGCTTTGAATAGTACACTGAATACTTGAGGAAGTGATGTCATAGCGTAGATATAATGTCTCACAAATGATGTCTTTCCCCGAATGTCAGGTATGTATGTGTTTGGTTGACGTTTTGCCTGCAATCAGGCTCCTAATGGAAGACACTGGTTGTCAATCACACTGGTGTCCAGTCCTATGTTCAATCTGTTGGTCTAAAAGGCGTGACCAACACCTCTGTACGTGATTGGATAGACCTACAACCAATCAGACCAATGATGCAAATAGTGTAACAGCATCCTTGCCAGATGGATTTGCGGAGCGAAACCAAAGCATTGGCATGGACCTCTTTTTTTGCAACCAGTGGAGTCGCCCACCTCCACCGGCGTCTTGTCCAGAGTCCACCCTGCCTTTGACTCCAACCCCCTGCAACCCTCATGTGGCTTTTTTACTTCCGCGTTTATGTCCTCAGGTGGTTTTGTGGTTGATCTCTGACAGAAGCTCCTCTGCTGTAACAGTAGATTTCTGTTTGTATTGGTGTCATGTCAGCTATTCCTCTGTCAAGGTCTGTTTTACATCTTCAGACGGCAGAAGTGTGGGCCAAGATTCTGTCTTCCATTCACTGTGCGAGATTTACAGTCTGACGAGCAAATGAGATGAGAAAATAGAGTTGGAGTTGAAAGACAAGTGACATTTTGTCTACTTTCTATTAAGTGCTATCAGCATATGAATGCAGATGAACTAAAAATCCAATATCCGATGCATTTCACTCACTGTATTTATATCTGTGTCCCTCACTGTAAATCTCACGTTTAAAAGGGACCCCAAGTTCTCAATAGGGTTTAGGTTAGGTTAAAAGGGGGGGCGTGTCATTATTCTGTCATCTTTCAGGCCTTTGCTGGCTAGCCACGCAGAGGAGTACACTGATGAGGTGTTGGAGCATTGTCCTGCATAAAATCATGGCCTTCTTAAATAATGTGGACTTTTCTCTGTACCATTACTGAAGAAAGTATCTTCTGAAACTGGCAGTAGGTTTGGGAGTTGATTTTCAGTCCGCATTCACCTCGAAAAGGTCCAACTACTTCATCCTTAATAATAGCAGCCCATACCAGTACCCCACCTGCATCTTGTTGACGCCTGACAATTGCGTCTTTTTTTTCTCCACACATTTCTTGCAACTGTTGACTATTTACAACAAAACCTTTGACTCAATAGCTTAGCTACTTCATGAGTGCTGCAGCCCATCTGAGAGGCATTTTACGAACTGTTAAATCTCTTTTTTGGCCCATTTGTCTGAGGTAAAGAAGGGCGTTCATCACTTTCGGTCGCACCCTCCCTCATTACAAGAATACACATCACATGATAATGTTTAAATCCGGTTAGTATTCAAGTTCATAGCTTGGAGTTGGAAAATATGCATACAAATGCCCAAACGATCAACTTCTAATCTACTATCAATAAAGTTTGAATAAAGTTGCAAACAGTGCAGTCCTGATATATCTAAACCACATCCATCTCCGTTCTATATTGAGCTTGAGATATAATCTGTTGCATTATTTGTTAGGAAATGTCCTGTATATTCTGTGTGTTGTTTCACAGCAGCATCCACAGGTTAATGTGGCGACTGGATCTGGCTCCCAGTGCCAATACCCAGGCAGTGCATTTCCAGTCCAGCTTGGCAGAGAGCCTGGTGCTGGCAGAGGGCCGTACCTGGCCAGCACAGCAGAGCAACATGGTCCAAATACCCACAGAGCCCCGAGCAGCTCACCCTCACATTAGCAGCCAGCTGATTAGCATAGATGCTTTGATATGAAGAAGCAACACACTGATGTCCCTCCACTCCATTCTCTCTGCGACTTTTTCTTTAGTCATTCCAAATTTTTAATTTGGCACAACAGAGGAGGATTGTGCAAAATGGAGTGGGGTATTGTTTACTGTGACCTCTGATTATTATTATTATTGTTGATGGAAACAAACCTTTAAACATTCTGCCACTGATTTACTAGATATTTTAACGCGAGCAACCGCTGCAAGTTTAACTGACCACTGTGGAATAGTTTTCACTTGACTGCCGGCGTTCTGCAAATAAAAAGGCAACACACTGCACTGCAAAGGCAGTGGATAATGAAAGCAGCCGTGCCCCGAGATCAGCTCTATTGACATTTACAGTGAGTGATGACAAGAACAAAAGGCTGTCATATTCAAGTACAGCCACTAAAGCATCTGGATGAAGTGAGAATGTGTTTTTCAATACACTGTAGAAAACACAGCAGATAATAATTTCACTTTTTTTTTGTGGACAATAAAGTTATTTTCTAATCTATTCTTACTTAGACAGTGGTAGCTGGTGGAAGTTCCAAGTGTGACATACACCGTTAGGAAACAGGTCAAACCTGCTATGTACTAAAACTGTGGTGGGTAGCATTGCACCGCTTGGCGTGCTGACTGCCGTAACGTATTGGAAGAAGAAGAAGAAGAATGGGGAGGAGGGACAGAGGAGATGAGAGGAGCTTTAATCCAGACGTTCAAGGAATGAGGATGAGGATAAAAGAATGAGAATGAAGGAGAACTCTGAGCTGCGATGAAGAAGGATGAGAACTGTGGTAAGAGCTTTTCTCTCAGTGTACAGCCGTACTTATTCAAAGAAGAAGATGCAATTATGGCCCGAGTCATACTTTCCATATGGGCCATAGGATGTACAAAGTTGTCATCCGGTGGTGCAGTCGTGAAGACCTTTTGCAGGCGACTGCAAGCACATTTGTGCGCATGTTCCCTTGTAGCACAACACTTTCCAATCCAGTTGGTACTCTTCTTTTGTTCAAGAGAGACAATGCAGAAGACATAACCATGGACACCAGTAAGCACACATGTATAACGCACTGCTTAGAGTACAAGTGCATGATGTACAAACAGATCGAATGTGAGATACACATGTGCAAAACACTAGACTGAAATGGACCCTGAGCAAGATGCAGCTCTACACAGACAAACAGAAACTGTATAAAAATACTAACAAAATCACATGACTTTTTATGCTGTTTCGTTTTGTCTTGATTTCCTTAAAAAGTGACTGTTTTGGACAAACAACAAGATGTGTTAATTTCATCTATAGGTTAACTAGGAACATCAGTCCAGATGGAAATGATGTCTTCTGGCTATTTTTCAGCATTAATTTACATTTACAGAAATGTTAATTAATGTACACTGTCCCTGTTAACTAAATCAATACGATAAAAAAAAGTATTAAATAAACTTGAACTGAATACTATACAATACGGGAGATTGCTGATGATTTACTGCAGCACTGCAGACTTTACATCTCTTCTGGTTCATTCAGCTAATTTTTACAGTCAGACTTTAAATCCCTGTGTGTCATAAAAGCTGTTCCTCTTTGTCTCTGCCTCGGATTGTTTTGGAAGAGATAAAATCTACACGAGCGAACGAGGGAGTCAACAGCTGAGCCTCCACTGTCATTTCTACTCTTTCTTCTCACCTGTGTTCTCCCCCGCTTGAAATCAGAGCTACAACACAGACTGATGTTCTCTTAATTATTTGGCAAACAAACAAGTTGCTTGTCATTCCATCTCAGTCGATCTCTTCATCTCCTGCTTCTTCTGTTCCCTGCTCTCTTGGCAGATTGCTGAATTATGGAGTGGCTTAGTCTAGTAGCCAGGGAGAGTGTGTTTATTTAGCAACCTTGATAACATTTATATTAGGTGTGTGTGGTAGACGGCAGAGGTGGTTGAAGGCTGAGGGGAGAGGGGGTCATCTCCCCAGATTGGTGTGCAGTTGATGCCTGAGGGCTGTCCTGGAGCTAATCTCCAGCGCCCTACAGCTTGACACACAAGCGCACACACACAAACACAAACACAGGTTTGGACTGCTATTATTTTCAGGACACTGCATTCACTCATGCATTCATTTGGACAGCATTGGCCCTAACCTTTACCTCAATTCAAATCTTAGCCCTTAACTTAAAGGAATACTTCACCGATTTGCATTTAGCTTTGTATTACTAGAATAGGGGTAGTATTTTTGAAAAATTGCGCTTCCCAACCTCAGTTTCCGTCGAGAAATATTTTTATTCTTATTTAGACCAACTCGTAGGGGGGCGGGACCTCATTCTCAGAATGTAAACAGTGTCCGCCATCTTTGCTAACAGTTATGCTAACAGGACCAAGTGTCACTGATGCGTATTATATATATATGATATTTCTCAACTCTGGGGAAACTGAGGTTGGGAAGCCTAATTTTTCAAAAATACTACCCCTATTCTAGTAATAGAAAGCTAAATGCTAAGCTAAATGAAGTATTCCTTTAACTAGGTCCTCACAAATGAGGTTTGAGTCATGGAGGTTTAAGCCAGAAAAAGTCCTAAAGAGAATACAATACAAACACACACACACTCTGCTCCACCATAATCAAGAGACGGCAGAGGGAGAGAGAAAGAGAAGATTCCGTTCCCTTATTCCACACTGGCAAAATGACACCAATGCAATATGTATGTACGAAATAAATAGAGATCAAGATGAGACGTGGCACAATTTCCAAAAGTTAAAGTGAGCACGTTCAGCTCTGTGAAACTGTAAAATCTGTGTACGTTTAAATATCCGACGCAGACTTTTAAATAAATCTTGCTTCCTAAAAAAGTCGGGTGGACAGAAATCAGTTCTACAATATAATTGTGACTGCAGAACAACTACGCTTTGCCGTCACACATGTTTAATATGTGACACAATTGCTATGGAAACACTGACATTTATAATTAGCTACGGCAACACATAGTAACACATAGCAACACATAGCAACCTAAATGTCATTTTATTATTTCACAAATAACCCTTTCATCTCTGTATTTAGACAGTGGTGATTCTTCCAGCTTGTGAAAATATTTGATGTTTTGCATCACACATATCATTAATTGTATGTTGAATTTGATAAGGTGGAGAAAGAGTTGTTTAACGTTGGATTGGCTGTTCAGTTAGACACAAAGTTACTTAAGAATTTAAATCTTGGAACTTACCAGCTGTGTCACTGGTGAAAAATTGCTTCTTGGGGCAATGTTCAATATTTTCAGTGTAGACAACAGATTTCTGCACAAAAACACTGTTTTCAGTCTGAATTGCACCACAAGAGGCAAGAATGGAGTTGCAGTTGAGAGACAATATTGGCGGTAGGACCAGATTGTGTTCAAAACTAGTACATTTTTGGCCAATGTATATTAACAACTACATGGTTGTGATGCAGAAAGCCTATAGTTGTTTCACCCAATGTGTTTAGCCATTTTTGCTTTTGACATTCAACAATCAGTCGGCGTTGTTGACAAGAAATCACGCTAGTTGCCGACAAATTGAATTGTCGGTTACATCATCGCACATCCTTTTCACAGTGAGGAGCTGAACACCATAGTTATTTTTTGTTTTGTTTTGTTTTTCTTAACGGGTTGAGTCATCTCCCCCTCTACCTGCTAAGAGTGACAAATGTGACGCCAGATGCTTGTGTATGACGCCTCTGCCGACATCTTTTGCTCCACTAATTCTGCTGCTAACTCTCCAACTCCAATCCACAGACTTCATCTTTACTTTAGGGCCGGGGGGAACTCCGACTTCAAGTTTTAACGTAACACAACACAACGCAACTCAACTACTTACTTGTATCCTCCATTGTAATGAAATAAAGGAAATATCACTGAGCAAAGAGGGCATAAATAAGGCTAACATGTGACAAGTGACCCTTGCTGGACAACTCAGTAATTACTTCAAACAGTCTGACGCACATCTAGGCTGTATCTATTGTCCTTCACATCCAGATTCTGCATATTCATGAGCTATAGACATTATAGTGATTTTGTGACGATGCATCCCATTATCATGAAAGAACTTTTGTTTCTTCACCTCTATATTTTCACATCTGACTCCGATTCACCCGTGAGCTGCCAGTGATTCGTCGTCCTGTTTCATTGCAGAATTCACTTCAGTGGTTGGAGAAAGCAGATCAGACGTGTTAACAGTCTGAACAGCACTTCCAGTACACACACACACGCCATTTTACACAGTTGCATAATTGAAGGCCACTAATATGATGCAAAAGAAGTAAAGTGATGTGGTGAAAATGACAAAGGAGGGAAAGTGCAGGTGCACGCAGAAAAGGTTCTTTACACACTCGAGGTGAGAAAGATATATAGACATTGCTTTGATGATTAGATATTGTCACCTTTTATTACAAGATATGACTCATGTGGCAGCTGTGAAATGGTTTTTTTTTCTCCCTCTTCTTAACCCACCCACGATGTAGCCTTGAAAAAGTTGAAGCACCCACAACCCACTCACAAAAGCTGTGCCGTTTCAATGGAAACCTCATTCATTAACGTTAAATTTGAAAAATCTGCAAAATAACAGCGAAGTGAAGAAAATATGTCAATGTCATTAAAAGTGGGTGCTGTTTGGCACAAAAGGTGCTGACACGTTTCATTCCTATTTTTTGAAGCTTCTGTAATTTGGATTTTCACGTAACGCTTCTGCCGTTTAGACACAAGGCATCGCGTGCATGCTGTTGATTATTTATGTGAAGAGGAAAAAAAATAAGACGGGGAAAAAAGATTCAAGTGAAGTGATGAAAGAGGGTGAAATAGTGGGATTAGAGGACGTGTATGTTGGCGGGGAGTGAAAGTACAGTTTAGAAGAAAGAGAAATGTTAAAGAAAATGTGAAAAAAGAAAAACGTTGGAGTGAGACAAAACAAGAGGAAATACATAGATGAAGTAGAGGAGTGCACCTGTCTGTCCTGTGCCACAAGTCCTCAGGCCATCTGCTGCACTACATCAAGAGCTTTGCATTGATTAACATGCCATTACACCCTTCACATGGTGTGTGTTTGCATATTCATCCATACAAAATAGAGTGCGTGCATGAATGTGTGTGTGTGTGTGCACCTGTGCACCTTCAAATGCTTGAGGTATGAAATGTGTGTTCAGCAGTGTGTGTGTGTGTGTGTGTGTGTGTGTACATATGGGACTTGTTTGGCCATAATTACACCAGTGCATTGAGGTTTCCAGTTGAATGCTAGTGGGAGGAGTGTGAGGGTTTGAGTGGAGAAACCAGGGTTACAGATCAACAGGGAGTCCCTCTGGGCTTCACCCTGATTACAGCTAGACATGTGAAAAAACGGCAGACTGTGGCGGCTCATGACTGTTTTTTATTGTGGCTTTAAAAAACAATTTCATCCAACAGCAACACTTGATGAACATCACCGCCTGCCTCGCGGCCATTGTCAAGGATGGGTATTGAGTCTTAATCTGTTTGGTTATGGACTGAAACATGAAGGTAGCGCCGGGTGTTGCAAACTGTCAAGCACTGAACTAGCACAGATTATAAGCACTGTTTACTTGTTTTTATGCAAGATGATCGTTTTAAATCTTGCCACACACTGTATTCTATCTGAGCTCCTGACCCCTGTCTGCTGCTTTTTAAATGTTTACTTTTTACTTTCTTCTAATTCGTTTTCCACATATCTTATGTTGATGTATGCTGCTGTGTCTATCTATAACACAGTGGCTTGTGTTTGCACACAGCAGCCATGTATGCTTGCTGTAACGCTCTGGCGGGTTTTCATAATGCCGGGGGTTTGATTCTTGTGTCGGACATCGCGCTCACGACTCTCCCAGTGACAACACTCTCTGACCAATCAGAGGCCGGCAGTCTGTTGACATCACACTTTACTGTAGTATCTGCGCAGCTCAATTGGAACCTTGCCAGAGCAGGTACCAAAAAAGCACCAGGTACCCAGTACTATCTACTACTACGAAAATATAGTTTATTATCGTATCGAGCAGAGCCAAGACGTGCTGGGCCTTTATAATAAAAATGCGCCAGTACACTCTGAATGTTGATTTTTGTGCCCATCTATTTTTTCCAAGGACTTCCAAATGTAGAGCTTACCTCTGAATTCGGTGCCTGTCATATGAATTGAGATTCCTTAGTGATTTTTTTTTTTACAGCGGACCATGAGGAAGAGTTAAATCAAAACTTCAAACAGTGCAAGCCATTCAAATCTGTTGCACAACCAACTCTCATACAAAGTCAATAAAAAAGACTAAGCCTATCGTGTTGCGTGATGCATTGGATGATATGGACACAACACAATATACATGCAGCATGTCGTCTCACGCACCAAAATCACGCGTCATTTTACCACATTTGTTGTTATTTTAGAAGTGGATGTGGTCAACAACTATTACTTCTATAACCTGAGTAACTTCAACCACAGTTGGTGGTTGCACAAGAAAACCAAATTGCACAAAACTGATTCCGCAGCACATTTATTGCAATACACATGGTGTGACAACCTGCATCTAGCTCGATAGACCCTATCGCTGAAAGAACTGGACCAGAAGACATGGATCCAATCCGATTTCACACCCGGATTGCTTCAACTGGTTAAAGTTAATTCACAAGGTGTCACAACCAAACTGTGTGTCTTACCTTATGTAACAGTATCGGAGTTGTTCTCCGTCTGGCAGTGATGCTGCTGGTGTATTCTGCCAAGTCACTGTTGATCATATTTAAATTCCTCATACAAGCACAAGAGCCATTATTTTATTTTTATTTTTTTTTACGAGCGCTCTAGCAGGAGGCATTCTTGTAAATGGATCACGCTTTAATTAGAGAAAGGCTCAATTTCAGCTCTTATTAACTGCTGTTATGATATCATTAAGCGTGTCATAAATCAGTGTGTGTGTGTGTGTGGAGATCGGGCATCATTTTGATTCACATGTGACAGAAAATAACAGGCTGGCAGAAGGATTATATACCTCTCTGCACTGCTGCACTGTGGACTTACTTTCACATGACAGACCTCAAATGTTGGACGCTCTGAATATTTGATGGTGAAATAAACCCCACTATGCTGCTAGTGGTTGGTGGTTTTTATCTTTGGAGCATGTGCGAGCAGCGAAAAGGCACACATGCGCGCACACACACAGCTACAGCAGTAGGTGTTTGTTTTTTTATCTTGCTGTGAAGCAGCTCTGATCACACACACACACACACAATCACAAAGGCGCGCACACACACACACACACACCCTCGGTTGGCAGTGGACTGCTTGCCAGTGCGCCAGCTGTAGCAAGAGACTCCAGATCCATCTCAAGCCAACAGGATCAGAGCAGCAGGCCTGTGCACTCCCTCTTTCTTCCATGAGAAGACACACACACACACACACAGACACACACTGGTTTTTATCCCTTAGTGAGGACACATCATAGACATTATGCATTCCCTAGCCCCTTACCCTCACCATCACAACTAATGGCGCTTTTCCACTATACAGTTCCAGCACGACTCGGCTCGAACCTTTTTGCTTTTCCATTCGGGATAGCTCCTGGTACCTGCTCTGGTGAGGTTCCACGCGAGCTGAGTCGATACTAAAAATGTGACGTCAACAGACTGCTGGGCACTGATGGGCAGACAGTGTCGTCACTGGAAGAGTCATGAGCGCGACGTCTGACACAGGAGTCAAAGCGAACAATGCCAAACTGTAGATCAGTTAAAATGACTTTTTGTTTTTGAACTCTCCAACATTTAGGAAGGACTTTTCTAAAATCTCAACATTTAATAGCCATCGTAAAACTCAATCCCAACCTATTCAGACATATTTTAGTTCAGGAAGTACTGAACTAATATTTGAATCTATAATGGAAAAGTGCCATAAGGGCCTAACCCTAACATAAACCAAGTCTTAACCCTGAAAAAGCCCTTTAACGTTGTGGAGACCAGACAAGATTAAAATGTCCTCACAGATCTGCACCTTGTTCTGTCCTCACAAAGATATAAATACAAGAACACACACACACACACAGACTTCAGAGGACATTTCATTGTCTAACTTTAATTTCCTGTAGACTTACTCTACCCTTAACCATAACTACTATTGGCCTAACCAGAACCTTATCCTAACCATACAACATGACTTTACCTTAAGGTGTTATCATTTACATTATGGCCACTTGTTTTTTGTCTTCATAATAATTATAATTATGAAGACAAGGCAATAATATAAACACACACACACACAAACAAGTTTGTGCAGCAATGCTTTTAAAGAGTGTGCACCGACTTCCATTCACATCTAACCTTAACCATAACCAGTTAATTAATGCCTAACCCTAACCTCACCAATTCAAATCTTAGTCCTAGACTTAACCAGTTCCTCAGGAAGGAGGTTCTGTCTCATTAGGAATAGGTTCTGGTCTCCATGAGGAGGACTGGTCCTGACAAGGTCAGTGTTTATGCCAGTAAAGGTCTCAAAGGGGTAACACTCACACACTCACACACTCACACAGAGGAGCTGTGAGCGATGCCTTCAGCTGCTGCGCTGCTGAGTCGCAGTGAGGTTCATGCTTGAGATATCGACACAGGCCACTGGGGGAACAAGAGACAAGGAATCAAGCAGGCGTGGGGCTGAGAGCACAGTCTGTGATTGCAATATGGTGCTCCCACTTTAAGCTCCCGCCCACTGCCGTCTCTAGTGGAGTCGAAGTCGCTGAAGGATCCTTGGCTCCACAGCTGGAGGTTCGTCCAAGTTAGAAACAGACTTTTTATATTATTGAAATCAAAATCTGGAGAACCCGAAACATAATGACTGCTTCCACCAAGACGCGTTGACAGTCAAAAGGCAGCACATATTGACTGATACAACGGGTGTGTAATTACAAAGAGGGACTCATACATATGACAGGTGGACTATGATTAGTGTCATGTTGCTCGGCAACCCCTCTAATCCACCACAAAGGTAGTGGGGAAATGTGCACATCACAGAAACCGTGTGGTGAAATTAATTAAAGCGGTTTACGTTCCCAAGATGTGCACAGCTTTATTTTATCATTTGTTTTCATTTCACGGACAGGTTCAAATGTTTTTTTCCTGTGATATCCGACGTTATCGACTGATACAGAGAACCAAACTGCCCTTGTCCCTCGTTTTTTCTCCCACATGTAAAACATGTTAGAGCTGAAATTGACTGAAAATGTGTTGTTAAAAGCGACCGCCCAGTGTATTGGCAATAGAAGATCAACACCCACACACGTGTATTGGTTTCCTATAAATCTTGTTTTCACCATGTCATTCCTTTGCCCAGTGAGACGCAGCTTTTGGGGGGGGAAAATGACAGCTTGAGTTCCAGCACAAAGGCACTGAGATAAGCAAAACAAGATAAAAGAATAGAGTTCTCCTGGACAAATTACAAAAAGAGAAGAATCCAGCTGATGAAGACACAAAAGCAGGCGTAAGGAGAGTGATAGCCCTCCCCCATACGCCTACCCTCAGGGGTTTTTACTCATTGGCGTGATCGAATATTGTGACTCTAGTTATATTATTACGATGCAATGCAAACACAGTAGCGTTTGCTACTTCACGTGTTCAGTGTCTGTCTTCTCCTCCATTATCCATTACGACCTGCGTTATTATAGCTTTTTTAGGCTTGAAAAGATGTCATTGCAATGCATCAACCTTTTTCATGACAGAGCAAAAATGATGCTGCTCTTTGACATACCACATGCATTAACTTGCTGCTGTATCATTAGAGAAAGAGACCTTATGTACTGCACTGGGGCACGCTGAACAGCATAAGTGACCCTGCAGTCCCAGTCTTTGCGTGTCCCTTCACCATAATTACATCTTTCGACATCTCCTCCTCCTCCTCCTCTTTAATATTTGTGATGCTCCATTTTTTACAACATTCGCTACACAATCAACACAATGTTAATACACTGTAAATACAATATCTCCACGTCGATAGTATAACATCTTAGAAAATAACTAGAAGTGTTTCCTTCATTGGAGATAAGGGGCCGAGCCCAAAACCCTGATACAAATGTGAATTTGATTCAATATCAAATACCTTTGTCCATATAGTGCATGTTTACATAATCACAAAATACAGAAACAAGTGAAAACAGTTTTGCAGGCAGAGTGGAGGTTTCTTTTTCTGGTTTCCCTGATTTTCTAAGGACAGAAGATGTCATTATGTGATTGTATACCCCACTGAGGCAAACTGATTTGTGAATTTTCGGCCGTATAAATACATTTTTATTTATTTTAGATGGACTGGTCACAAAGAAAATGGAAGTGAATGGAGTGTCCCAACAAGAATAGCTGCACAAACTGCTGGTGAGCACTCGATTTCAGTCACAAATTATGCTTACTGTAACGTTAATGATAGACAAAAGGAAACATATGACCAATAAAAATAACTAAATGCTACATTTGTCTACCCTACTCTACCAAACACCAGCTGGTCCAGATAAAATCATGACAAGACATGTTTATGTGAAATGATTTTGGTCTGGTACAGTACGGTACATCTCTTTAGCCTTTCTGTGAGGAATAGTACCAAAAATAACCGTCCCCAACCCTTCCATTCTTTGGCACATTTCCTTTGGGTTACCAGAGTATAATGGTTCGGTTCGGGTCAGGGTAGCTCCACCCACGTCAGTCAGCTGATTGGTCGACAGAACAAAACGTCACTATCCCACGGAAATGGAGGCAAACGTTATAAAACACTCCACACTTCTCATCCTATTCTATCCTATCACTCATGGTACGTAGACTAGCGGAGCCAGGAATCGACGCCACAACCTTCAAGTTGAATGACAACATGCTCCACCACTGAGCTACCGTCAGCCCGAAAATATCGTTCTCAGTGGAAACGCAATCCTGACCCAGGGCTGAACTGTACCGTGATGAAAACACAGCAATATTTGACACGTCCCTTAATTTCTTAGGCTCACTAATTCTAATATTATCAAAATTAAACCTGCTGGTCAACCTTTTGGCATGACCAGACCAAAAAGAATAAACTTTTATATTGGCTCAAATTCAGATATTTTACATTTAATAATCACAATTATTCCCCAACACTGTGAGGTTTGACCACACAAAGGTCCAAGCAACATAATGAGGTGCTGGACGAGGCACCAAATTGCCTGGAGGCAACCAGAGCCTTGTACTAAACTGTTACTATTGATTAAGTCTTAGCCTCTAAATGAGTTGTTGTAATGAGATCAATCTTAATTTTATGTGGAGACATCGGCCCCCTGCACTTTCATCGGCGTGTGATCGGTATGGTAATTTTCTTTGTTCGGAACAAAGACGGAGCGCTTGGCGGTGAGGGGTTTTTACGTCTGACAGCACACAGGATATAAAGTGATTATAATGTGAAACGTAAATCTAATCTGGCGTTATGGGTGGAGCTTTTTTATAAAAATGAATGGAACCGTGAATTACCAAGTAAATAAATGAAAACATTGGATTATATCACAAGAAAAAAGTGTTTTTCTTATTTTTTTTTGCAAGGATTCAATTTGCAATTTTCAACTGGAGTCACAACTAGAAGCTATTCATTTCTAGAGCTACTTTCTGTCGTGTTACTAAGCTTAAGAAACCTTGAAAGACAAAATGAATGAATTATAAAGATAATATCTTAGTTTGGGTCAAGTGTAGTACTCCAAACTATAGTATGGTTTACAATCTAAGTAAGAAAAATAAACATATATACTTTAGGGGTGTGCAAGAATTGTATGTTTGTCATAATAGGCTAATTTTAATTATGAATAACGTTTTTTTTAGGAAGAAATTCATTTCTAATTACAAATTAGATATTTATCAACACTTACTGTACATCCAAATAGATATTTCAATAAATGTCATTTATGAACTGGTATGTATCATTTCAGAACTAATCAACCCTTCACTGTGTTTATTTAACCACAGCTATTGTTATGACATAGTAAATGTTGTTTATTTTCATTCTAACATTTAATTCTAGGATCTTATTCCCTTATTTGATATATTCATGGACTATGTTTCTTGTATTCCATTTTGTCCTAATTTTTTTTTATTTATCAACCGATATTGTTTTGGTATGAATAAAGCACATCTTATTAAAACGATGAGGTCTACTATATGAACAAACACTTTTGATATGTAAATGTAAAGTGACTTTTTTTATTACTGCGTGTTTCTTGTGTTGGCATCTTCTTATATTGCACCAGTTTTCAGAAACATCTAACTGTAATTGTATCGTCTTGTGCGACGATAATAAAGGGATTCTATTCTTTGAGGTCATGTGACATCAAAATAAAGCAGCATTTTTGAGTGTGAAGATGCTCTGAGGGAGTAACAGCAGGGCAGCTTCAGTCAAACGTCATTTTAGGTCAATACATGGGTCTGTGCGCCTTTACCGATTCATACGGGTTAACTGTTACACCTGTAACACTATAACGGTATAAACAGCATAAAGTTCAGGTTAAAACTGCAGCACAGCCTTAACAATGGACTGAGCACTGCGGGCCTGGAAGGCTGAGATGGTGGAGTGTTCTTTTCTCAGTAAATACGGCATGTCACAGGGGTTAAATACCACCTTAAGGAACAATAGAATTGAAAGTGAAGGCAATTAGCAAATCAATAGCTGTTTAGAGCTGGCGGTTCCTCGGGAGGTTAAACATCATCATTTTAGAAGTGGGGTTGGCAACATTTTTTTTTTCCTCCCCCTCTCCATTCTGAAACTTTTTCCCCGTCCGTTTCTTTTTTTTTTGCTGCTGCCGCTAATTAACAATAAAATGCACCCCTCCAAAAGCACTTCAGTGGAAAATGGAACATTGATTTTATTTATGTTTGCATCAAGTCGCTTTATAAAATATTGAGGGGGGTAGAAATGCTGCGGATTGATTTAGGCAAACAGGGAGGAAGAGGTTTGACAATATAAATTATAAAGAAGCGGTTGCTCCTCCTGAAACTTCAACATAAAGGCTTTTAATCTATCACTCCCAACACATCAAAAGAGAGCATTGATTTTTCAAAGTAATTGTTCACCTTCCAATTTCTGAGAAAAAAAGTACACTTGTGCAGAGTGCACTCAAAACATTTTGGCGGTGACAGAGCTCGTCAATGCAGAAGTGCAGAATATTAAGGAGCTGTGTAAACTTCGGCAACACACACAGGGCCAGTGCATCAATTTTAGGGGAATTATTTTAAAATCAAATAATTACACTTGTTTTTTTGTGCAGTGTATGAATTGTTTTTTTGTGAAATGTATTATCATTATTATTATTTAAGTAGGTATGCTGCAGATAATTACCTTTAATTCAATGTCAAAGGTGTTTCTTTAGTTTTTTTTTTTTATTTTGTAGAAGATGCATCACTCTGGCTCCCTTGTGACATTCCAGCCAGTATGATCTGTCTCGGTCGAAAGGAGCAGCGCTGTGTTCTGTCAAGCAAAGACACTGCAGTGTATCGCCATCACCTGACTTTGGGGCCGGACCTGACAGGCTGACGGGACGTCGGCCACTGGTGCTCCTCTTTGAGGATGCTGCTGGGTCTGCACAGGACCGACACCTCATCCATCTCAGCCTCTGTGAGCCACCTGAGCCTGCCCCTAACAAGGAGCTGGGGGAATCAGGAGCTGGGAGAGGGGTGTGAGAAAAGAAGAAAGGGGTGAAGGGGTGAAGGGGAGTTGTGAGGTGGAAGGAGAAAGGACAAAGGAGAGAGGAGGAGGTTAAGAAAAAGCAAGAAAAAAAACAAAGGGGAGGAGAGAACCTTGGGGACATGATATGAAGTGTTCAACAATAAAAAATTGAACAGGAGTGAGGGGGTGGTGGGGTAGAAATGTGAAGTCAAAGGAAAAAATAGAGAAAAAAGGGAGCGAAAGAATCAATCCCTAGTCAACATGCCTGTTTGAGCCGCTGTCATTATATTATAGTTCCCAAATGGATTTTACCTTCAGACAAGGCAAGGTGACCCCTTGGTGCTCAGACAGTGGAAGAAACCAACAGCCAATTAGTCTTACAATCGACTCACGGCCGTAGCGAACTGAGCTGAGCTGATGGGGCCACCGTGTTTCTTTTTTTCTTCAACATGATGTCATTTTCTCATGTTTCTCAACATAGAACCTGAACATTTTAGTAGCTGAAAGCCTCATTGTGCTACACTCCAACAACACCAATCAAATGACTGTATTCATACCTTGTTTGGGATCAGATAAAACCTCAGAGCTTTCTAGTAACACTTTCACACAGGCAAGCACCAGCAGGGTTCCTGTTCCCAAACCATGGTTCTCTCAAAACAGCTCTTTAGGCGGAACCAAAGTTCTACCACCCTATGTCGTCAGTGGCAGCGGCTCGTCTCCAGCTTTCATTTAAATGCCCACTGATGACATAATGATTCACAAGGAAAAACCACGTTTTTTGGAGGGGACGAGAACCAGCTTTTTCAATGTATTATCTGTAAGCTGTTTGGTAATATTTTCTCCTGCATGTCGTTAGAGAAGCAACATGACAAACAGTCATTTCCACTTCACTGTTACATTCTGTGTAAGCACACGAAAGCCAAAGAAAACAGACCAGTTAGCAAAGCTTCAAGGAGGCTTTACAGACACAAAGACCTGGATCACAAATAATCAATAGTGCTATTAAACACTGGAGAAAAAAAAAAAGTCCCACATGAAACAATCTCCAAAGACTAACAATGATTAGTCCATGCTTTTGTTAGGTTTGGATTATTTCAGTTCTGGATTATCCACCCCAGCAACTCTCTGAAGACCGTACTGTAGACATGGCATACTGCAGAATGACAACCAACAACAATATGGAGGAAGATCATGAGCTAGCCTAAATGCAGTGATTTATGACATTAATGTCACCAACTTGGCTTCTTCTCTCACCTGTAGTTTCATGCATTCATGTCTCTTCTCTCTCGCCTCAATTTCTGCAGGTATCTCTGCCCGTGGAGCCAGTGTCTGGATTGCTAACTTCAAAACCAATCACTGCCACCAAGAGCCTGTACAACACTACTGCTACAAATATTAGTTTTATTACAAACTATAGTATTTCTGATTCTTATGGTCCTTTTATTGACTGACTTTTATTAACAGTGTCCACCACTGAGCCACTCTATCTCAAACTAACAGGTCAAGACAGATGGCCGCCATCCATGGTTGAATCAGTCAAGGTTTCTGTCAGTTTGTTTTTCTTTTGCAACTGTTGCCACAAGCTTGCTTTTGGGGTAGAGCTGGTTCTTTGCTAACAAACACTATAAAGAGTTACGACCTGTTGTAACACTAGAATAATGTATGCCTTAGTTTGTGAATGGATCTCAGATGTACAGACACACAAGGGAAACTTCATTACAATCACTATTGGCTCAGTGAACAAGTTGCATCCCTATAGCAGTTGTATATAGATGTGTACATACTGTATATATATAAAAACAACTCTGCCTCGACTGAAATGCACAAGATTGACCAACCCAACCTTAGAACACTAACCATCAACAACATTATCATGTGTGGTTAGGCATTAAACTGTTTATTTATAAGCTTTTTGATTCATGTTTAATCATTTGTTAAGAGAGTGCATTAAATTATCTGAGAGAGCAAATAAAATATACTGAGGATATGATGCTATATTTCAGGGAAGGTGTGCATTGGGCCAACTTAAAGCAATTTGGAGGCAATCATGAGGAAAAGTGTTGCTAAGTGTGACATATGGCCATGGCAGCATATCTTAACTGATGAGAAAATTGGTCAAAAACAAAATTTACTATATTTGATAGTCTAAATGTGCTCCATGGTAGCTGCAGCCAGCACCAAGGAAGCTGAAGCCCCCGCAGAAATCACCAGTTTCTCCGACATAGTTTTCAGTTAATTCATGTACCAGTTGTACGAGTTATGGCTAGAGAACATGCTTTTCTATTAGTGTGAGTTGAGCCACTGTCTGCATTGATATTATACATGTGATCCGACTCAAATACCAGCAACTGCATACAAATTTCAGTGTTGGCTTTCTTACCCCGAGATTATAGTAAGGGTGTGATGCTGCCTGCGCTCAATCCATCAATACCTACAGCTTTGTTCACAACTCCATCAGCTGGAGCAGCGTGACAAGGGATTTCTGGCAGTAATTCACAAAAGTACATATGTATTGTAAACACAAAGAAACAGAGAATGTTGGATTTGCAACATTATGACATGTTGTTGACTTAGTTATTGAGTGACATAGGATATGATGTCAGCACGGGGGCTTTTATTCTGAAAAACTTACATAAACTCAATATTGCATCGTTGTTTGACTTGTTGAATTCTGCTGAATAGAACACGGCAATAAAAAGAACACTTGCATATTTTCCTGTGGGAGCAACAGACTGACAGAACGACGACGTATACACATCAGTATATTCATGTCCAACCAGCACATGGCTCATTGTCGCAGACTCCTCCCTCTTTTATAAACACATGGACCCCCCCTTCTCCCTCACTCAGCTCCCATCCCACTTCTTGGCATTTTTTAAAAACTAGCCATTGGGCTATGTTAGCTTCAGGGGAAAGGGGATTAGTTGCCCTTTAAAAAACAAACAAGCAGAGCGATTTGTATGTCAAAATGTCAAACGCATGTGAGAAAGCAAAAAAGAAATATTGGTGAGTCCTGATAATGAATTTCAGTTACCACTCCTGGGAGAAAACTCAATTCAAATGAGAAGGACACCCTTCCTTATTACCATCACCACCGTCTAATATCAGATGCTTCACCACGGAGGAGCACTTCATGTCATCATATAAGGGAGGTTAGTGTGATATACTGTGTGATTTAAATTATTTAGTGTGACCCTCAAAGGATCCCATATAAAAAATTCAATGGTCCTTGATAGAAAATTGGGGCTGCATGATGTTAGATAAACATGCAATATTCGATCACGTTGAATAATGTGATGAAGATACGACAAATACAAATACTTAAGTATTAATGTGGTGGTGGTGTTAATGTGTATGGTCTTTTCTGCTTTGAGTTCACTTCTAACATCCACCCAATCTATATGTACCGCCGTTCAGTCAGTCTTGATCGCATGACGATATTGCAGTGACAATAAATGCACAATCTTTTGTGCAGCCACATCTGCAGATGTTGACCTGCGGCCACAAATCAATGCATGCATCGAGTCATAGACCAAGAATTGTCTGCGTATCCAGGGGATAAACAGTTGCAGTTTAACACTGTGGGACTTCACTGCATCACGTCCGCTGGTGACATGAACCTCCTCCTCACTCCTCTACTTTAAAACACTCATGTCAAAACCAGAGTCACTAAAAAGCCCTTCACTATCATTAATTAATGCAGAGTTGATTAGTTTTCCCCACTTGCCGCTTCAGAGCCCAGTCGACTTTTTCCACATGCTTATAAAATAGAAGCAGTGGCGCGGTGTTGAAATGTGGTCGATCACCGCTGGAAATTAAAGTCCAATGGAAAGTGGACTGAGTGGGTTCAGTGGAGCGTGGGGGAGAGGGGAAGCCTGAAGGGCGCGAGAGAGAGAGACAGAGAAATCTGCAGCAGAGTGTGTGTTCATGTCTTAAGTATCCACACAGATAGAGAAGAAGGAAGCAGTGCAATTTAATACAGGTGCAATGAGTTTGTAATGCACAAATGTGGTCATCTTTGTCAGTGCTGTGCTCATTTTTCTCCACTCCGTGTATCCGTGAAGCTCCGCGGCGGTTCAATTAGATTACGGTGCTGTGTTTATTGTGTCGTGTGCAAATTGTACTTTCGCATATATACACGTGCGCGTCTTGACGAATACGCTGCAAATACGGACACGAGCGGGAGAGGTGGAGGGAGGAAAAAGTCCGGGGCAGGTGAGAGATATGAGCGAGAGAGAGCGGGAGATGGAGGGAGAGAGAGATCTCATAGTAAACACACAGCCTAGAGCTCATTAAAAGTGTCTCTCCGAGGGCTCAGAGGCAGCAGCAGAGTTCGACTCAGTCTAGCCCTTGTCCTCCCAGCTCCATACTAAACAGCCTAATTAGACTTAGAGTCTCTTGAGCTCTCTAATGATAGCGCTTCACAAAGACAACACAAGGAAATACAACACACCAGGAGCCACAATCTGTAATGATGCTCTGGCTACACTTTCTTTTCCCTGTTCCCGCATCAGTAATATTAGTTTATCCACATGTTTGTTATTTTTGCTGCAGTGGCTCTGTGATTGTGATCGGGGACTCGAGCACCTCAAATGAAAACCGTCAATACAGCTGCTGAAAAATGCAGTATTTTGGTATCCCTAACTTTTGTGTGTGTGTGTGTGAGAGAAAGAGAGAGAATATAGCACCATCCATATTTCACACCTTTTATACGAGCATTTATAAAACAATATAAAAACATGTGTATGATTATGAGGCAAGAACTGATGGTTCAAAGTATGAACTTGTTATATGGATCTTTAAAATGGATTTCAGGGTGCTTGTTCTCAATAAACAGTGGAACTGCAAATTCTGAGGAGCGGTGAGGTGTGGGCCAAAGACAAACTCGTTAAACTCCAAGTAGATCCTAATTCAGAGGTGGAACTTTTTGACTTTCTCATGTTTTTTAATTCCTTGAGAGATTATGCAGAGATCTTTGTGAAAAAATAATAGCCATATGTCAAGTGCAAATATCTATGAAGAGGTAATATTGGGCTGTAAAACAAAATAAGCATCCAGGGATGTTCTTTACTCAGTAACAGTAAAGTTGTTGTTGTTGTTCTTGGAAATAAATATTACATTTAGGTTGCCTGGTGGCTCACCTGGTCAGGCAGGAGGTCCACGTACCGAGGCTTTATCTTCAGGTCTGAAGCTGCAGGTTCACGTCCGGCTCATGGCCCTTTGCTCTGCGTCTTCCCTTCTTTCTCTCTACTTCACGCTGCAGTCTCTATGAAAGTTTAAGAATAAAAACATAAAGTATGACATGTGTGTGAAAACAGAGAGTTGACCATAAAGACGTTCGAGAAAGAACAAAAAAAAGAGTCTTGAAAGTGACACAATGTAGGATTTCAACCTTCAAATAATGTCTTCAAGATCATTTTGACGGTACATCAAAACCCAGGGGTCTTGACCAGTCTTGTATGAAGTACTTCATACAAGCGATACTTGAGCAAAAGTACAAGTATCTTACCAGAAAATTACTTTGGCAGACGTTAAAGTCACCTTTTAGAATATTACTTGAGTAAAAGTCTTAAAGTACCTGACATTTACTGTACTCAAGTATCAAAAGTCATTTTCTGATATAAAATGTACTTAAGTATTAGAAGTAAAAGTATTTAAACAAAGTGAGCAATGACAATTTTGAATATGACAATTATTACTTCTTAACAATGAAAGCATAATAATAGGTACAGGCGAACAACGTCAAACAAGATTAAAATGAACCTTCTGTGATGAATGGTAACAACCTCCCTGTGTCTGCTTGTAGTTTTGAAACTTAGTCTGTGGCGCTTCTAGACTGTGTTTTAATTCATCTTGGAGACAAAATCTGCAGTTTATCTGCGTGAGCTAGCTCACTGCTTGGCCACTCAGCTGAGAGCTGAAACAGCTGTAGGCTGAAACCCAGCGTCCGAAGTGTACAACAGAAACCCGGAGACAGGTGACAGGAGACCAGAAACCCCGAGACCAGAGCCTTTGTGTCGGACACGGTAAACAAACGGTAAAAAATGGTGCGTTTTAAGTCCACTTGGAGCCCAAATCTGCGGCTAACAGCTGAATGGCTAACAGCTGGTGCGGCTAAAAAAGCTAGCGACAGCAAACAGGCATTACGTCACCAACTCAACTTTTATTTTGTAGTAAAGACGATGGCTAAGGGAAATGTATCGGAGTAAACGTACACGTTTTATTTAGGAAATGTAGTGGATTAAAAGTTGTCGAGAAATATAAATAACAAAGTATGCAGGTATGTGAACATTCTACTTAAGTACAGTGACAAAGTATTTGCACTTTGTTACATGACAACACTGGTATTGAGAAATGACTGATTTTAAGGATACAGTGAAATATGAAAAATTTCCACTCCTGAAGCTACTGATTATCGGTTGCAGTCGTGCAACCACATCTGGTTTTCCATGTGTAAATTATCAGAGGTGAAAGAGTGTGTGTGTGTTTTAAAACCTGGGACAAGACTGTATTGACATCATTAAATGACACTGTGACTGTGTCAACACTAAAAAGTGTGTGTAGGAGTGTCAGATGAGAAGCCGTAGGTACTAAATAAATGCGAAGAGTAAAACAATCCAACAGAGATCAAGAGTGGTTATAGAGGCTCATTTTAAATAGAAAGAGTTTTATTTTTCTGGTTACTTTCTAATTGACTCTCTTTGCAAAAGATAGAGTGTATTAGATTTGTTCAAGCTGTTGCGTGTTTCTTATTTGAAATAATTTTGAATTTATTTGACTTGCCAAATCATTGCAGTTTATTTCTTTTTTGAAATCTAAAACAGGACTAATATGATCAAAGTTTTAGTAACCAAGAAACTGGCTGAAAAGAAAGAAAAAAATAGGACTAAATAAACTTGCTTTAATATCAGGAAAAAAGCTTCAATTAGATTTAATAATGTCTAAATTAATACGAGCATGCGTGGCTTATTTTGGAGGAGGTTCATGTTTAAAAATATAAATATGAGGCTCCTGATATGTACACAAAAACTGTGACTTTAATGTTGGATAAATAGTGGATTGTGTTTGAGTTTCTGTATTTGGCTTCCATCCACCAGGGAGGCTACTTTTGTAATAAGAATCCCTTTTAAAATGTCAACTATGCCTCTCTCCACTCATGTTTTTTGGATGAAAAACACTCATTCTACCCACACCATGGAGATAAAACATGTGACATGAGTAGAGTATGAAAAAAAACAAACATATAAATAAATAAATAAGCAAATAAATAATGCAGGCAAAAAGGGAGTGAAACACTGAGAGCAAGTCAACAAGACGAGGGCAGCAACACACGGTGTTTGTCCTTTATCCTTATCAAGAGAAGAGAAGGGAAGAGAAGAGAAGAGAAGAGAAGAGAAGAGAAGTCTTTTTCTTCCTCGTTACCATATTGTCACAGTGAACAGGCAGCATGTTTCAGAGCTGCTCGCACATGCACGTCCTTTACATTAACTGTATGTAACACATGCTACATGGAAACACACGCATTCATTTCATGCAGACAACAGTGAACGCAGGAGCAGAGCACGGACTCGTCTGCAGACGCCCCTTCCCTCTCCCTCTCCCTCCCTCTCTCTCTCTCTCTCTCTCTGACAAGCAGGATTAGAGTGATTTGCTGTGATTAAGTAGTCGCCAGTTAAGTTCATGCAGGTTTTTGTAATAGTTTAATTCATGGCCAAGTCGACGGGTTTAAATGAGATTGGAGAGAGCGGTTCGATTAAGCTCATTAGACATTTTGAAGAGGGCAGCCTTTCTTGCATCCCTCTTTTCCTGCAATCAGATCCGGGATGAACATGGGAATTAATTAAGAAGAGAGGTTCCTGCTGTCCTGTTCCACTGTGTTTTACTGTCTGTGTGTGTGTGTGTGTGTGTGTGTGTGCTTGCAGTCCTCATAGAGACCGAAACCTTTTTGATTAATTTGGCTTAGTACACAAACAACATGTCTAAAAGTGCTGGGACTACAGTTCAAATAATTTTGCATGTATGTGGGGATTTAAAATTTAAAAAAAAAGTTATTTATCATCTATTTAAAATGGCATCTTTTGCTGGGTTTTATGACACAATACTTATGATGACCTTGTTTTAATCCTACAACTGGCAAATACTCCACGTTACAAAAATTAAAACTAAGCATCTACAAAAAAGAACTTAAACCTACTCTAAAAACAAATGAAAACAAACTCATTTTAAAAACAAAACTATTATAACCTTGCTGAGAGCAGAACCTTTACCTGTCCGATGGCCGCATCGGTGAGATACTTTTTTGATCCAGTAGATTTGCCCCCTAGTGGCTATTAAATATATTCCATTTCCTGGTTGGGTTGAGTAGGAAACAGCGAGACGACATCTATTTTTTATATAATCTATGGTAGCTTTCCAGCCCGTCTTGTCTGTTCTGACCGGTTTACCTGCCTGTCCGTTATTGACCACTGCCCACATCCTGACTTCGCCTACTCTTTGCCCTTAGCTGCTTCTGTCTGCCCTAATAATGATGGACATTTTTTCAACTTTCACCAGTCTGTCTGAATCATGCCATGAGTCGTCCTGACCCTGAGCCATTAGGGGTTGTTCTTATTCTTCAGACAGGTGTTAGAAAAGCCATTGCAGAGGAGAAAGACACAGCAAGGCAACAGAATTAAGAGTGTCACCAACAAATGTAGTTTTTTTCTTTTGTTTCGTCTTTTAGTTTCACAAACACAACATTTACATATAAGCCTGTGTTAATAAAGGACGTCTAAATGGTAAGTACGCTTAACTCACTGTTCACAGACACTGACTTTACTTATGAATAAAGACAACGCAAAGGACTTTGCCCCTTGCCCCTTAACATTTAATCATTTTGATATGACATACAAGGGGGTAGCAATTAAAATTGGCTCAAGAACATCATCAGGTAAGCAGTTGGGGAGCACCAGGGAGGGAAGGAACACACAAATGATTGCGTGGAAACACAAAATTATTGCATGGGAAAGCAAGAGTTGGCTCTAAAAATCTTAAAACATTCCCACCCTGATTTTAGGAGGACTCTATTTTTTATTTTTATTTAGGTATTGTGGATTATAGGCATTATCAATTACGTCAAAAGAAGAAAAGACAGGTTCACCAGTTTATACATGTTTTGCTATGTTTAGTATAGCTACACAACATACCGACCAATTTTAACTTCATGAAAGCAACTATAGTTTCCTTTTCAGTTTTTGAAGGCCTACTTGGCCCTTTCACGTCAGCCTACCCCTCTATTTAACAAGAATTGGGACATCCTATGCATATAGTTGAACGTGCAAAACGGAGGGGTAGGGCTAAGTGGCAGGGGTGAAATTGGACCAGGCCTCATTCTATTATTTGACAAAATATAACCAACCAAATTCTGTAGACAAAAATGGCCCTAAAGAATAGAAATGACCCTGTCAGTGCTGCAGCTGACCTGAAACTGGTGGCTTGGGTGTTTGAAAAAGGTGAGCAACAGTTAGTTCGCTCCAGTTACCTTTCAGCTATTGTTGGCACTCAGAATCAGGACAGTGACTAGTCTGGCTACCAGCTGTCTCAGATTGAGGCTACTGTTGGGGGGGAGTTGGCTACCATGGAAATAGTCTGCGAGAGAAACACAGGTATCCTGGCCTCATAAAAACTTATCAGACTTTCCAGTTACACTCACGGAGTTGAATGGGAGCAAGAAACAGTGAAACGGGTCAATAAAATGTGTGTCGCAGCCAAATGAAGAAATGCAGTGTGTGACACCTGGAGTAGACCGTGGTATGTTCTTCCAAAAAATGCTGAAAAGAAAAGCGTGCCTTTCTCTGGCTCAGTTAAAAGTTAGCCAAAAAGCTCAAAGGCGAAACCCTGTGAAACTGTGGATTGGGAACCTGGACTCTCCTCAATTCTCACATCCATTGAAATCCGGGATACATTTGGTTGTCTTTATTTATATCTCATTCACAATAGTGCCTTTTATTTAGCGTGGTAGAGCATGAATTAAAACCTGGGAGGTACTTCCCAGAGTTACAGGAGAAGATTGATAGCACTCGTGTGTCATATGCTTAGCTTAGCAAAAAAGGCTGGAAACAACAAGCACGGCTCTATAACACACAATGTGTTTACGATACATATCCAAGCTTCACTTTAATACTCAGTGTATTAAAGATTTTTTTTAAAAAAATGGAGTAACTATACTCTAATGTGAGACCCTGAATTGTTGATTACTGCCTTTGCGATTTGCTAATTCTATCATTTCAAATTGTGACTTTGATTTGAAATTCATTGTTCCCCCTACAGTATTATTAAGTACAAGAAAAAGGTGCCGTTTCACGTGGTAGTTGTGCATGGGAAGACGACTCTGCAAACAAGCATATTTCACAAATTGCCACGTTCCACGCGTTTCAGTCTGGATTCTGTGCTAAAGGTTGACACTACTTTCATTTTTTTGTTTTTTTGTTTTACTAATTACAACAACCTTTACATTCACCATACTTAGCATGTTACTTATAATAACATTTGTTTTCTCACCTCGCACGTGTTACCTCAAATGGCAAAGTTCAGCGCCAGCGCATTTTGCCTAAATAATAGCAAGCCTGACAGTAATTATGTGGATCCTGTGGTAGAGGCTGAAGCTCCATGTTGTTAACCTTAACCGCACCATAATTGCCGTTCACAGATAAAGTGGACGGAAAGGATTTCAAAAATATCTTCTTGGCAGTCGGGAGTACGGTGTCAGCCATAGCGCTGGATGAAGAAGAAAGAAATTGAATTTTCACTGAATGCAATATTGTTTTTTTTTTTGTTTTGAAAAAGTGTCCAACACTTGTGTTCCTGTTTGGCGATCGCATTATTTAGCAACATGCTCTACATGCAGGTGTAGTGAGCAGATTATCTATCATCAGGAATAACTGCACCTGGGTGACCTGGTTTTGTTTGCTGCTCAGTACGGAAGCACATTTTCTACTGGGAGAAACAAAGCCAGGTTAAATCAGTGTGTAAATGCTGAATTTCAACAGATTTCTTTCACTTTTTAAAGTACAGGCTTGACTCAGCGCTGTCAATTGTGTCACGGAACAGAACAGATTGATAATTTTGGGAGAGCAAATTAAAGTGCGCTTTTAACTGTGTTCGGTATTCCCTTTGTCTTTGTCTGGGCCGCCACAGCCACTTTACGCGGTTTAATCTTAACGTTTAACACTCCAGATGAAGACAAACGATATTCATCGCTGTTAATTATTCAACAGGAATTCATGGAGGATAGCTTAGTGTCACAAATAAATAATTCAAGAGAGCGCATTCACACTTCAGTGGACACTCCCCGCAGATTGACAGGAGAGCTGGAAACATCCCGGGCACTTGAGAGTGATGCTTGTCACAGATTAGATCTATCATTAGGCCCCCAGATCGTTAGCTTTTCACGTTTTTTTATCTTAACAGACTTTTTAATGTCAGTTTTTGTCTCTTTTGTTTTTAATGTATGCACTTTGAAGTGAGCTTTTTGAAGCTCATATTTAGTTTATCTTAGTTGTAACCCAGCTGTGTAGTGTTTGGTTATTAGAGGAGCCTTTAGGGGAATCGGTTCCAAATAACAGCAACTGTCATTGTTTAGGGATTTTCTCCAATAATGGGGTTCAACTGCTTCACTGAGCAGTGTGATGAATAAAATCCAAGCAGAAGTAATGGTTTATTTGTATTTATGAGGTTTTTGTGCTTTCCCCTTAATAAGCTGCAGCCTGCTGGTGGGCCAGTCATTGCAAAAATCATTCCGTGCAGCCGGAATTCCTATGGAAATGCTCAAGTTTCCAAACAAACTTAAACTTGAAGAGGGTGGAATGCATTTAATCCGAATGCATGAGGTATCCAGATGATTAAATGGATTTGGTGCTGCCATATGACACATGATGTGACATGTGCCACGACAAATGAGAGAGTTTGGTGCAAAGATTTCACAATTACCATCACATATTTTCAGTGAGGAGGTGTGGGAGGGGGGGGAAAAAAAAGTGTTTACAAACTTAAAGTTATTTCAGGTGAAACAAAAGTTCTGCACGAAGGTGTCGTGATGGTTGCCGTGGTTATAGCTACAAACTCCCACGGCACTTTGAGCCGAGAACGGAGGCGAGTGCGAGACACGATAACATTCATTATACGCTAACACAGCTCCGCAGTAACTAACCAATTTCCACAATTTACATTTTAACAATTTAAATCAGTAAACGTAGCTTGCCGTCGGGCACATTCACTATCACGCGGCATCAAAAAAAAAAAAAAAGGGGCTTTGCCGTTCGATCAAAGTTGGAAGCCACAGTGTCCTTCTCTTCACACTGCCTGCACGCCTCCTTAGCAACAGGTTCGTCTCCACACCTCAGCCTCACTTTTATGACTAAATCTACATATATCACGGAAAGTAATTACAGTCGCTGAAAGATAAACCTTTGTTTTTCAGCAAACTTCTTGCTGCTGTGCATAAACTCCACACACTGGGTTACTGTTACATTACCTCATCGTCTCACCTCTTTAGAAGACATTTATCACAGGTAATGAACCAAGATAATCAAGATCATTAACAGGCTCTGTCGTTTTGCCGCTCAACCAAACGATTATTATTATCTCAAGCGATCCACAGATATGTGTATTTGTTAAAGCACATCAGTCACTCGCGCTTCTCTCCCGTTCATCCACACCTTGAAGTCAGACTGCCCAGCAACCACGCATCTTTGGTCCACTTTAAGGAGACTCCACCTCCTGAGCTGCTGCGCCTCGTGTCAGGAGGAGACGAGAGCAGTGTGGGGATAGTGTCTGCTTCATTCTGGCCTCGCGTTTCATCATTAAAGGGAATTTTTTGCCATTAAAAACATTCTCTGTACTCGAGGCAAGTCAAAAGGTGCGGGCAGAGAACAGTGTGCATCAAAATATCCACATGCTCCTCCGAGTCTTTCTGGTTCTGATGTAACGGATAAATCTTTCAGTGGTAGATTTGGGCTAAAAGAAATACACAGGACAGCGGAGCTTCAAAAGAGTTGTTCGAAAATATCAGCCGTTCATTAATCACAAACCCATAGATTATTTATACAGCACATCTATTTGAAATGAGGCACTGTTTATAGTATTTCTTTACAAGTTGTTCAAACATATATAGATGTGCTTTAGGCTAGAAAAGGCATCTCTGCACCAGTTTTTCTTCTGCAATAACAAGAGCATCAGACGCACACGCACTCACAGTCTCAGTGAGGAGCTGCTGCTGCTGCTGCTGCTTTTCATTTGTAGAGAATAAACTATACATTCAAAGCTGCTCAAGTAAGAATAAAGGTCTATCCTGGAGTCCGACTCTCTGAGCCATGTTCACCCTCCATCTTTAATCTGCCTCAACAAGATTAAAGTCCTCTAAAGAGGAAAGAAAATAGACTTTGCAATCTATTATAATATTGTGTTATTGTTCATGTAATTGTCCTCATTAAAAGAGACTTGTGTTGGAATAAAGAAATCCTGTGTGAAGTATGACTACGAAAGGTAATTAAAATAAAATAATGAAGTTATTTGTATTAACGTTAATTTTAGAAAATAAAATACATATACAGGATCCTGACATGAACCACTTACCAGCTGACCTGACTTTTTTTTTCTTTATACACGATAGTCACTCAGCCAATCTTACGCAGCGCCATTTCCTTTCAACCTGGCTTTCAAAATAAGAGCCAATGACTTCTGCATTTTACTACTTCTATAGAAGTATATAACTCTTTATATAAAACCTTTGTCATAACACTTAGAAAAAAAAAAAAACAGTTTGCAACCGGTCTCTTGCAAAATATACAAATACAATTCTATGATATATTTCACTCTACAAAATAAAATACACATCCACAACTGTCATTAGCAGTAACAGGAAGTGGTCACACTTCACACATGCGCAAAATAAAATGCTTGGCATTAAATATAACTTAAATTTGCTGTTATTATAACGTAAAACTTGCAATTTTATAGTGTATTTCATTGTATTAGTTAATTCCATAAAATACATTTCACATTTTAGTCACACTTTCGCACACGCTTAGAACAAACTGGGTTTCCGATACAAATCGGGTGCTGACAGAGATACAGAGAGAAAGCTTCCTGTATTCCCCTATTCTCCGCCCCGACTCCCCTTCTATCTCTGCTGTGAATTCCCCAGCAGCAGCGCGTCCCTCTCTGGCATTCTCTGCGTACTCAAGGGTCAGCGTGATGGGGCTCATTTTCACTGTGAAGGCGATACCTGATAAAAGATGTGCAGATGGGGAAAGGCGGCTCATAATCTCCATCGTGCTGCAGCTGCTGGAACGCAGCGAGGCAGAGCCGGCAGTGGATACAGTGGCATTGTAATTACCTCTAATTACTTTGTCTAAAAACAGACACATATCACACACATATCACACACACACAGACGAGATAGATTTGTACTCCACAGCGTGTAATCACGCTGCAGACATCAGAAAAGGCTTTCGGTGTGAAAACACCATAATGACAGAGCGTCCTGACAATGACTTTTTTTTTTCCCCTCCTTGGTCTACTCTCGTTTCCACCCCTTTAAAGCACTTAGGTCTATTGTGAGACTTGCGGGATCGGTTTTGAACGGCGTTATTTCACACCGGCCCGGAAATAATGTAAAAGGATCCCGCGTGTGTGTACGTGTACGGGAGGCGAGGTCAGATAAATCACCTCACAAAAACATTAAGTAAAATAAGAGCCTGGTGGTATGTGCAGCCATCATCTCCAAACCCCCCACCCCCCCCAACCCTCCCCGTGTCTCTCCTCTTACTCTTATATCCATCACTCACACAAACACAAACAGACTTTGGCAGACGCTGCAAGAAAACACACACTGATGATAAGTGGAGCAAACACTTCCACACTTGCATGAGTTCACAAACTCAAACACACTCTGCCAGTGGCTCTGGTAAATCTGCCTATTTGCACATGCTAATACCATGATGGCTTTTGCTGCATTAGAACCTCCCCCAGGCTGCTGGAACTACTGACTCTATTTAACATAAAACCTCCGGGTTGTGATGCGGCAATATTATATCAACTATCCCTGCACAAATTCATAATTAATTGCAACGCGGGAGATCGCACAGGGAACGTCCACATGTGGATGGAAGTGAGATTTGGAAGGAAATGGGAGTGCGCACACACATGCACGCGCAAACTAACAAAGACGACATATTCATACACACAAGGCGTACAAATCTTAACCTGAGGCTGTTGCCCTGGCAACCTTGTCTTTGAGGGAGAAAATTCTTGCCAAGGATACAGAAAAAGGGGTGGAAAAAAAAACAAACACTTGCAGCGAAATCAATGGAACGTCCACGGTGCTGCATTCAAACAACAACATTACACAGGGAAACACTCGGTGGTGATTCGGTGTGTAAAATTAGTGCGGTGATTTAGGGGGAAATAATTGTGATCCCGGTGGCTCAGGTGTCCTAGACGTGCACGTGCGTTTGTTGTTTTGGGAAAACTCAACAACACCAAATTGAAATAATATTGGTTCCTCCACAGGTTTGGAAAAAATCTATGAGATCTGTCAATAAGCTGAAAACTGTAGTGGCTTTCAAGGATAAACAAGAAGTTGACATTTCTCTACAGAAAAAAAAAAAGACCAATATGCGCCACCTCCTCTTTTCATAGTTTTGCTCACTTGTGGTGTTTGTGCACGCATTACTGTGAAGTCTCTACTAACTTTGCATAAAATCACACAGCGTGTCCGTCAAACAGAGGGTGCGTGTCACTTCACTGTCCAGTCATTGAGGAATTATCAAATCACAAGCGAGCTGTACAACACAGAACACGCCGCGCAGCTTGCATTTGAGCCTCTAAAACCGAGCGTATCGCTGACGACGTGCATTACCGTAGTTACGCGGCGCTGCTGGACAAATTCCACCGGTTTCTGCCGACACGTGGTTATGTCGCTTGCGCTGTTTCAGGAAGCCAGAGAATCAGCGTCTTTTCCAAATAAACCTTTTTGTCATTTTCAGTTGATAAAACAGTATTTAAACATGCCGTAAATTGTAAATAACTGGCAGATATTGGAAGTTATTCTGGAAAAACTGACAAAAGCACTTCGTTACAGGACATTCTCGTGGTTAAAATGAGCAAAACAAAGTCCAGACATGTTGAGGGTTTGCTGTGAAAACATGAAAATGAATTTATGTTGAGTTCACTTACAACCTCAGACCCAGGCTCATAGAGGCGACTGTAGCTCAGTGGCAGGGCGAGCCGCTTTCGAACCTGAAGGTTGCGGGTTTGATTCCTAAAATGTTTTAGCAGTGGATTTTACTAATATTTTTGGGTTGAACTGACATTTTAAGGTTATATTGTGCAAAATTGTCCAATGGGAGTTTATTGTTTATCTATCACTGATGAATATGATGCTTTTAAAGGTTTAGTATGGAACTTGCACACAGCGCTAAGTAAGTGGTTTGTATATAGTGCCATTCCCCGAATCATACCCATTCCCCCGTATATTCACACAGGGCATCAGAAATCGAACCCTCGACCTTTTAACCACTCACCCACCGTTCACAAATAAAATGAATCATGTGCAGTTGATACAAAATATTTCAAAAACAATAATTTGCCTCACTGATGATCACAAGAAGAAGAAAAAAACACATATCTGCACTAACAGACTTCACATAACATACAGTACACACCCTCGAGTGAATTCTATTAGTGGAAATACATGTTTTGATCATGCAAATAGTGGTGGTTTTTATCCACCAAGGTTTAAATTCACCTGGCTTTGCAACAGAATACACGATAACACACACATTGATTTATTGCATGTTACACCCCTCCAAAAAAAAACCCACCCATGATTAATTAAGAGACACAATGACCTTGTTTCCTGTCGCTAAATTTGCAAAAAGTGCTTTTTTTTCGGCACAGTTGAACTATCAGTGTTGTAAATGTGCGTGAAATCACCACGACATTGTTATTCTTACAGTTTCCTGAGGGAAATATTTCAGTCCTCAGCTGCTAAATATTCCACTGTGTTAAGCAGCGATTCCAAGAACTGGTGTCTGGTTGCAGGTCGGTGCAACGACAGTGGGTTTATGAGAGCTTTCTCTTTTAAAAAAAAAAAAACAACAGCCTGACGCTGCTGGAAACAAGGGAGAGTGAGGAAAAAAACATCACAGTGAGCTGCAATAAAGGCACTACAGAGCTCAAGGGAAGTGAAGAAGTGGATGATCATTCTCTGAGGGTTTGTCACAACACCTGACTAGCTTCCACATTGCAAACCGCCGTGTGATCCAAGTGTTGACATGGGACCATTTTTTAGATCGCCAAGGTTTGTATACAGTACAACTTCATCTATTTAGTCCACGCATAAGCTATTCATTCTCACGGTCCGATATGTGTGACATCGAGTCATATGCAGACGGGAAACAAGCGTGAGAAGGAACGAGAGGGGCTGTGAGAGTTACCTGCCTTTGCCTCATTCTGATGGATGGCCTCGCCTGCAGCCCTACCACTTTTAACACTGTGCTCATGAGAGCTGGTGTCTTGCATGAACACACACACACACACACACACAGAAAGAGAGAGAGAGGGAGAGGGAGAGAGAGAGAGAGAGAGAGAGAGAGAGAGAATTGCTAAAACTACTTCCTTTATATCTCCTGATGTGTTTGTGTCCCTCTGCACAAACTCTTGTAGAAAGCCAACTCAGCTTGTTCCCCAGTCACACACGCACGTCCGTGTTATCCCTAACCTTAACCATGACCAGTTACTGCCTAACCCTTAACGTAACTAAACCACGATTCAAATCTAAGCTCCAAACTTCACCAGTTCCTCAGAAATTAGGTTCGACCTCATCAGGACCAGGTTTTGGTGTCCAGGAGGACTACATGTCCTGACACAGTCACTGTTTATGCCATGATGATGATGATGATGATGTATGATCGACCACTCTTACTGCTACTTGTGTTAAGACTCTCTTGCACTTACATGCTCTAAATGTTGTTGTTTTTTTGTCAAAATTGATCCACTGGATTCCAGTAAAATGTAGATCCATGAGTGTCTCATCCTGCATACACATGTCAACATTTGAATGATGATCCATTGAGATCCTCACATTTACGGATCAAGAATCCCAGGAAGTGTTCTTAGTATTGAGGGAGCACAGGGACTACTCTGAAGTGCCAACAAACCTAAATCAGGTCCAGCTGATTTTGCCTTTTACAGACACAGATTTGGACCTTTAAAAGGACTTTTATTCACTTTTATTGATTCGCAGCACACTCTGCATCTGGACAAGCGACGGTCCTTGGAATCTTGGTCAAAGTCAGTCTTTGTCATTTTCTTTGGTGAGACAGAGATGTTGGAATGGTATTTCCCAAACATCACATCATTTCCTCTCTCTTGCTTAACGCTCATTGTTCTGCATGGAACCTCGCGTCAACAGTGAAGAGAGACAGTGGACAATTACAACTGGACATCAAGCAACGCATGAAACAAACAAGGGAGACATTTACTTAAATATCAATTTAAAACTTAAAAATCCAAGCACTTTCAATGCCCATGTCTATTTAGGGCGACTTTCAAACGGATTTCAAGGACCCGTGGGAACCCTGGTCTTGAAAACTTTTTGCTTACACCTCGAATTGTTCCCTGTACTCTTCACTATTATCCAGACATTCAGAGGTAATACCACAGCACAGCGCCTGCACCTCAATATTCATCACATCAGGAGACGCACACAACATCGCCCTGAGCCCTCTTGACGTAAAAGACGTATTTTATCGCATCATGACTAAGCCCGGAATTATTGTCAGCTGCGTCTCTGTGTGACTACAATTCTTCTTTGACAGCATTGTGCTGGTAGCTGGTACTAAAGATGACATGGAGTCTCCAGTCAGCGTCATAAATGCAGGCGTTTTTAGAACAGGTTCTCCCACGGTGAAAGTAAACCTCAACTCTGGGACACTACAAACCTGAGGAAAGGACGTGTGGTGTACAAAAGAAAAGACAAACAAAAGAAAAAGGTCCTTTTTTCCTCTGCTGTGTGGAGCCACTGCTGTTCTTCAGCATTGTAATCCTTAAGTCTACAACAGATGGTGGCGCTTGCCTTTTTCTCAGTTCCCACCCAAATCACGAGCTCGGAGTGTTTGTGTGTGTCTGTTTACATGCTGGTGACGGAATAGAAGAAGGAGCCGCAAGAAAAAAAGTGGCAACGGCCACCGTGACTGACTGCGACAAGACACTGTGGGCCGCCGCGCGGGGCCCTCCTTCCAGTCTGTCCGTCTAGCGCCCAACCTGCCTTGTCCGAGCGTCCATCTGTCCATTGCACATAAACCCACTCCATCAGGCACCACAGCTTTAACAATACATAGCACTGTTTTTTTAATCTCCATGATTTCGCACTTTGGAACACAATAGTTGTTGTTTTTTTAAAACACAAAGAAACGCCGTTTCTTGTGAGACGAAATTCACCACAAACGGCTGAGCAGCAGGGACGAGCGTTGTTGGCTCTCACCTGTCACTGCGCGCAGTCAGTCAACATAAACAGCATTATGGGCTGATATATGATGAGTGGATGCAATACTGGGACTCAACATACATTAAGTGCATGCTACCAGTGGAGGATCAACATGGAGACCGTGATGGATGACAGTGGTTTGGAATTTATCAAGCAAAAGCTACGGGAACGGCAGCAGTAATAAAAAATATATACTAGAGGGGGGAAATGGAGCATATGGACCTTGTTTTAAAATATGATTTAAAGGCTCTGAAAATGAGCCTTACTACGAGCAATGTTGTGTCACAAACAAATAAATTATGGGAGTTGCAGGTTTTTTATTTTTTTTATTTTACACTCCGTTACATTTATGTTGTTGTGATCTTTGGTTTTTTTACACACAATTTTAAACCTGTTTTTTTGGAGGCTTGCGCAGGCTGTAAGTGGCATTCGGCAATAACTCTTCTGATAAAGTTGCAGATGCATATGTATCACGATTACACGCCGAACAAAGACAGAGCAAGATGATTATTCATTTGCAGTTGTGTCACTGTCCACCTGTCCAATATTTACTCGCCTTTTATCTCTGTTCACGTCTCCGGTGCCTCCCGAGGGAAGCTCCGGCTCCTCGGCTGCTAAACGCTCTCATTTGTTCACCAGCTGGTTGTTAACTTAGTATGTCTGCCGTCTGGCGGTGCACTGAATCTACAGTAGGGTACTTGAGGTCCTGGCAGAAAACACGACCTTAGGATTAGAATACACCAAGAGCAGAGACACAGGCTGTAAAAACCAGTTTAAAGACGTTAAAATGCTCACAGGATTCACACAGCGGGGGGGGGATCAATTAATTGGCTTCAATGGAGCAGCTTTAACTTTCTTGTGAACATGAACTCTTCCTGTCGTCGGCGACAGGACTTGACATGTGCACATCTCATTACTGTAACTCCTCGACCGTTTGTGATATGTAGAAAATTCAAAAACTATGGATGACTGGTGATCTGTCCAGGGTGTACCCGGTCAGCTGAGATTGGCACAGCACCCCTCCCCAACCCTCAGGTGGAGGATAAAGTGGTAGAAGACGGACGGATGGATCCCGGAAAGCAGTGAAATAGAGCTTTGCGCCCGTATACTGTACTTGTCATCACGGTAGCCCTCAGGAAGTTGTCATGGAAAAAGGGGCAGAAGAGCTCACTCATTGAACATTTTTTGACAATTCTACAGCCATGTGGAATTGGTGTATATAAGGTCAAGAAAAAAGATAAGTAGAAAAAGTTACTCAACTGTCGACATCTGAGTACATGCTAATGAAGATAAAAGTATCTCAGATCATAAGAGAAGGTGGAAGGAAGGGGTTTTTTTTAAGGCAGTGTATAACATTTAGGAGAGTTTGTTGGCTTACAACAGATACGTATGCTTGTCAAAATCCCTTCAAAATTAGAATGATTTGGTCTCTTTGGCCCTTAGTATGAAGCTTTTATATGTACTTCAGGCAAGGGCTTTGCTTTGTGGAGGCTCAATGGACAAACCAGCCAGCACATGCATTTGACATTCTGAAGCAGAAGCTTTCACAGACAAAGGTGTTTGATATGCTTTCTGCTATACGAAGGCCACTGTATTTCCCAGGTTTGCTTGGGAAAGGAGTCCTCTGTGTGTTACAATCTGCGGTCCCGCCATTAGACCTTCTAATGTGTACTAGTTTTAACGCACTGTGCCTTAATAAACTTCTCAAGCAGAGAAGAAAATGAGGTGATTCGTTTATTCCATTATACAGTTCTAGCACTACTCTATGAAGTGATAAGAAAACGGTGTGTCTGAGTCGAGCCGAGTAGTGTTATGTTAACTGTATAATGGAAAAGCGGCAAGGGACCTTGTGTGTGTGTGTGTGTGTGTGTGCTTCCATTTGTTACTTCACTCCACGGAGAGGGTATTGTTTTTAGTGGCTCTGTGTGTCTGTCTGTTTGTGTTTCCGCACTTGCCAACGTGACCGACAGAGGCGTGTTGCGTGAATGGGGTGCAGTTTTCTGGCATAAACACTGAACTTGTCAGGACCAGTAGTCCTCATACAGACCAAAACCTGGCTCCTAATTAGGGAAAGTACAAACACTTTGTTTAAGCTGTCCAAATGAATGGAAGTCAATGTGGAATAGCTGCACAAACCCCTGTGTGTTCTTGTCTGGGTATTTTTGTGAGGACCAAAAAGAACATTTTGGGCAAAGTGAGGACTATTTTTGGTGCTATCACATGCTATCACTCCTTAAAGGGGCTTTTTAAGGGAAAAAAAAGTTTTTAGGGTTAGAATTGGGTTGAGTTGGGTTAGTGTGTGTCCTCCTGCTTTGAGACTACACACACACACACACCTTAGCTTTACACGCTCCTTCTTCAGTGGTGCAGCACAAACAGGAGCAATGAGGCATTAATCAGTGGCTGTTCTATACCACACCTCTGATGAAACATCACAGCTATAAAACACGTTATTTTCCCTTTTAACTCACACCAGCTAATTGAACTAATGGTAAAAAAAATAAAATAATAATAATAATGTCATCTGTCTAATCAGGTTTCTGATGCTGGGAGTTTGAAAAAAGAAAAGAAGACATGGGGAGAACAGATCTGACACATGTTACACGTCAACAGACTTACTGTAATTAGCAGCTCATAATTATTGTTCACAAGAAAAGAAATACATGTTGCAGTACAGCCTAGCAAAGAGAATGATACCGAAGCGTTTAAATATAGAATGCCCTTCTCTGTCGCACCGTTACTGTCACTTTGCTTCGCCTCTAAGTGGCGTGATGTGATTCACTTCCACAATTTGAACTTCATGTTTTAATAATGTGAAACACTAATTCTGATGAGCTTGTTAGGGCTCTGGGGGTCAGGGAAGTTAGACAGGCTACAACTTTTCCGTGTAATCCATGAACACTTCACTTCAACCTGAATGTATTAACCTTGTCAGCTGTTGATAGTGGTGGGCGGACGCCTCGGGAGTCTTGTTTGCACCAGACGGATGACCTAGAGTTGTCTCCAGTCGGATACAGTAAGAACACAGAGGCTTCCTGGGCGATCGAAGCTGTCACATTCAATCACAGAGATGTTACATAAAAATACACAGACAGGAAAATAAGAAAGTTTTTTTTTTTTTTACCCCTCTCCGAGTAGCCTCAACGTTAACTTCTTACGTCAACCAGCACATAAATATCATAAAGTTTACCCACAAACTTATCGTATACGTGCGATAGAGTTCGGGTGAAGAAATGTGTGTATCAAATGTTATAAAATGCGGGAAGTTGATTTGTGTTTGTCACCTGTTTGACATCTCATCCGAAACTTGCTTAACGACTTTCAGGAAAGTCACATAATAGTGCAGAAGAAAATAAACAGCCATCACTCAACAATAAAAGTTGCATTCTAGTTTGAGTATCTCTAATTCTCTTCTATAGGAGAGTATCCTACTTTCTACTTCATCTTTTTCACATTTTTATATATATTTATTTAACTTTGAAGTATTCTAGGGTGAAATTGACAAATAGAACTGCTTTGTATGTATATTTCTTTTTATTTGCAGTATATGTGGTGCTATATGGTTTTACGGGCTTAAAGGTATGAGATCACTTACTGGAGCTTGAAAAATATCAGTCACCTGTGGAACAGACAGGCCTGTAAAAACATCATCCAATCACACTGAACGGCCCAAATGAATTAATTGGATCGTGATGCGTTAATCAAACTGCCACCTTTAACCAACTATCCAAAAAAGTCAGCGTCACCGAAAAATATGGAAGGTTAAAATCAAGCGAATAGAAGATTACAATCCTGTAAAAGTTAAATCAAAGCAAATGTGCCTTTTAAGACTTTCTTAGCCTTCCCATTTTGGTAAAATTGCACCAGTCAAGGTCTGAAGAATTAGGCCTTAGCCAAGCTGAACGGAAATCTATCAATGTTTTTACTTTGAAACAGCAGAGAACTTTTCTCAGGCTGGTGTGAATTCCAAGGTTTCCGTTTCATTTTGTACTAAATAATGATCCATGCTCACTGTTTGTCACTTTTCTCAAACTTCCTTTGAAACTTTGCACTTTTCAAACCTTCACAACAGTTTTCTCAATCGTTCAGCCGGTCACACGGTGCTACAGTGGCTGGCATAGTTGCCTCACAGCAAGAATGTCACTGCTTAGGATCGAGGTGGATGGAGTAGAACATTTGTCAATAATTTCATTTTATTTTATTTATTTTTCTACACCCATGTCTGCCACCTCTCTTACTGTGTGCTATTACTGTCAGCAGCTGATGCTGGATGGGCTCTGCGCTGCTCTGTCCTCTGCCCTTGGCTTCTACTCTGCCCACACAGGTTGCATTACTGCCCAATGGTGCAGACATCGAGCCAGACAGAAAGAGAAGTGGATAGAGAGAGAATTGGATGGACAAACTTTTCTACCAAGTGAGAAGAAAACTTTTTTTTTTTCAACCTTTAATATGGGTTAGGGTTAGTTAGTGTCAACGCAGAAAACTGCAGCTCCTGTTCACTTCGAAAAAGTCCTTATTGTTAGTTTTAATAACAATGAACATTTTTCCAGAATAAAGCTTAATGTAATCATCAGTTCTAAAAATGTTTGCTGGAGGAAGGTTGGAAACGTAGGTTCCGCTGTTAGTTTCCCAAATAATAACTTTGCGACAACAAAATCCATGCAATAGAGCGACATGGGACGACAGTAGCCCCTCCCTGTGTAACTCCCTCCCCCAAACCCCTCAGAGACCTGTTGATCTTTAAAGGCCCTGGTATACTTCCGTGCACAGCGCCTGTCGACCCAACACGCACCGTGTGCATGACACGATTTGCATCAGCTCAAATTTTGGAACCACGTGCAAAGAGCGCGCATGCGTGGACTGAACTTCCACCCCACCAGTAGGGGGAGTATTAAGCACCCCGCTCACCAAGCAGAAAAAACATTCTGACAACAGAAGAAGTCATCGCCAAGGATCAATCAGAGGCTGTTTCTCAATACTCAAGTAAGCAAGTATGTAATTGCTTACTTGGGAAGTATTTACATGAGAAGTACGCTGGGAGTATATACTTGCCAAGTACGGGTACACAAGTATGTGGTAGTGATGTGTCGTTCGTGAACGATTCGTTCAAAATGAACTAGACTCGGGAGTAATGAGTCATCTCAGTGAGTGATTCATTCATTTTTATGCAGTACCTCCCTTCGCCACATGGCAGACAGCTGCATAAGTTCAGTCAGCAGAACAGGAAATAGAAATGATTAGTTCAGGACTGACTCAAGTGAGTGGTTCGTTCGTTCATTTTCATGCAGTACCTTCCTTCGCCACATGATGGCAGGCAGCTGCATAAGCTCAGCAGGACAGGACTGATGACCCAGTCTTAAAACAATAGTAGAATGAATATAGAGAAAGCAGTCAGAGAGTGTAAACCCTCGCTAAGGTCACTCAGGACCCGTCCACACAGAAACGGGCTTACTACCGTTTTTTTTGCCGGAGAGGCTTTCCGTCAACACAGAGACGGCGTTTTAGGGGACCTCGCGTCTCCGTGTAGACAGAGAATACTGAAGGTACTTGCGCTGTCATTCATTGCCTTGTGGTTTGACACTTTTACCAACTATTGTCAATGAAAAGTAACTAAAGTCAGTCTGAAAAGATGCTAGATATCACGAGAACACGTCCTGTCTTTAGAGATTTCACACACGGGGGTGAAAAAAAGTGTTGAATCGTAAAACAAAGAGAGGAGAAAACCTTACTTGAATAAACAAAACAGATCAGTGACTGTCCCACACACAGTCTGCTGCACTGAACATCCACAGCTCGGCCTGTGACTCGGTTTATGTGAGCTGTGTGTGTGTGCCCTGCACTCACACAGCACTCCTGTGTGTGCGTGTGTGTCCGACTCTGCGCCCGCAGTAAATACAGTTCAGTGGATCTCACTCAAAATTGTGCATTTCCTTCTCAGAAAGTATTTAGGTTTATGACAGAGAGTCAGTAGATTTGTCGCTAGTCGCTTTATTTAAAAAGAAAAAAGGTGCCAGGGGTCAGTAAAGTCGCTAAATATGCACACGGAAACGGCACGGAACGTAAATAAAAAGACTTTATTTTCCTCAGGCTCATTCTTCATTCTGTCTCTGTTTCCGTTATTATATCTGTAATGTGTACAACGTCTTCTTCTCTGTTTGTGGTGGAACGTTATATGTATATGTATATGTACTACAGTGTTTTGAGTCGTTAAATATTGGATCGATATTTACTGAAACGATGCCGTCTTTACGGGGAACTTTTAGAACTTTTTTTCATGTCGTTTTCGTCTGGACGTGGCCCTCGTTTGTTACTACTTATCTCACAAGGTGAACAACTGTTTAAAAAAATATATCCTATCTCCATATCCATGTCTGGAAAAACCCTTTTTCTATATTGTCTTTGTTGTTTCTATCTTTGTTAATCACTCTATGTTTTACTGTGAAAGATGGTAACACATGAACACACACACACACTGATGATCACTGACGGCACCGAACTTGACATGAGAGACTACAGAGTCTCATATTCATAAGAATGAAATATGAATGAGCAGTGTGTGCATGAATATTGTGTCATTATTTCCCATTCAAATAAATAAAACATTCATATTTACTTTTGCATCAAAGTGGATATAGCAGTTCTACTGATGTTGAATATTGTATAAAGGGTGGTTTTGTTCTTTCTGAGTAAGAATGTTGCTCACAAAGGCCTTTGCATATTTGGGCCTATTTCAAACTTCACAATGTAAGAACAGAGGTCGAGTTAATTAAACACAGAATAAACAGTTGTGTCGTTGTTATGCCTTACTGCAAACATATAACATGATGTGAAATAAATAAATAAAACACTGGTCGCCGATGTAATCTGGAGAAAGAGCTTTGCCAATGGAGACTGAGAGGACCTCCATTACATGGTGTTTGATTTAACCTTTTTACCTTTCTGTCTGAAATGACGGGTCCAAATCCAATCAACAGAGCAATAAGACATTCATCAGAACCAGCGATAGTTTTCATAGCACACATGTGGGTGTGTATTAACTCAGTGATCATTATAAACGTCGTCTAAAACCATGTGTCATTTGAGGAGACAGCTTGTTAGTCTCTGTGTGGGTGAGTTATTAGGTCCTTTACCTTTTTTTCTCTGTGGTTGATTGGGATGATATTGAATTGTATGACATCAAGTGCCTCACCAAAGAGAAGCAGTTCCAACTATAATGCCGTGTTTCCACCGGCGCGGTTATTTTGCGTTTCCACCAGTGATGGTACCTGGTACGTTTTTTTAGAACCTGCTCCAGACTGCCGGCCACTGATTGGTCAGAGTGCCGTCACAGGAAGAGGCATGAATCAGACCAGTTGAAAAGACTTAACAATCCTAAAAACGCGGGTTAATCGCCAACAATTACCAGGGAGATGTCTAAAATCTAAAAAACAGAGGAGTCTGCTGTATTTAGTCTGGGCTCCGGTCATGGAGGAGGTACAGGACAAATAGTTGATAATGAACTGATTCTAACGATTCGGTTACACTGAAAAACAACTGCTTTACAAGTCACTCGTCACTCGTGGCTTGGGACCATAGGTGGAAAAGGGGCTTAAGAGAGGTCTGTACGATGTATGTGTTCAAAAAATGACCTCGACCAAGAAGGTTATGTTTTGAACATCGGTCTTGTTACCAAAATGATGCAAACATGACAACTAATGTTATCGAAACTTGGTGGAAGAGTGCGGTACGGACCCGTGAAGTAACAATTACATTTTAAAGCTGATGGATTCAGGAATCATTTAGATTTGCATGCAACCTTTTCAAATAACAACACTAAGATTGCACATGTAGAGTGCCTGAATTGATGAACAGGTGAATTCTGAAGCACAGCTGCATAATGATATGAATTTCACTCCTGGCAGAATTATGAGAACTTTCTAGTTTAGTCCAGGTTTCAAAAGAACACAGATATGAAAGTTTTCCCGCCCCCCTGCTTTTTCATCACAAAAGCTCTGCAATGCACTAATTGGCGACACTTCTTTTTGACAGGATAAAAAGGCTCAACAGTCAAATTTAGATGTCGGAATATTGCTGCGAGCACGAGTTGAAATGCCCTGTTGTACACATATCCCCGGTCACCAATGCAATACATTTTCTAGACTGAAGGCATGGGCAGGTGCTGTCAGACTAACCATTACGGCGAGTACTTAGATTAACACCTGTCTTTGAGATGGAGCAAGTTCCTATCAGCCCGGGCCACAGAGTGACAGTGATTGGATCAAAATTACACATCTGCTGTGGATTGGCGGTGCATTAGCCTGCAAATGAGCCTTTCCAAATATCTTTTTCAACGGGGAAACATTGCAATGAGTGGCAGCGATTCTGCCTCAACATCATCTCAATATTTTTCCCTCCTCTAGAGGTTTTGTAATAGCTCTGCCTAAACACCTTGTTCTGCTTCAGACGGAGTGTTGCAGCACTGTCTGACAAGAACAGGACCTTTTCCTGTGGATGTCAGTGAAGTCATTCATCGCCACTAGAAAAATTCCATCATGTAGTAAAGGACAGTAAAGAGTATGTGCACACACGCTGCATACGAACTATGGTTGTAGCGTTCCCTAGATTGGAAGGTTGATGGTATACAATTGTATAAAAATTGATGGTTACCACACTGTGTACATGTGGTGGTTACAAGCAGAGCTGTTGCAGAGGTCCAGGCTAACTGGGCAATTTCCTAGGGGCACCGAGTTGGGAGGGAGTCCCCCAACGGACAACTCATACAGCCGCACGGCAATGACACCAGGCGGGGGTGTGTGAACTGCAGAGAACGACGCCCCCACTAGTTTGCTGTCAGGGAGTCAAGAGTCTGCAGGACACCTACGAGGGGCTCTGGAAGAAATACCCACTGCAGCAACAACACATGGCCACCTGTCACTGCAATGATTGAGTGACTGCCCCATCTGTGCTGGCAGAGTGTAGAGCGTGTAATAATTAGAGATAAACAACAACATGAAGCGTGCACACCTCTCAGGATAAGCACAAAAAAAAAAGATGCCGACAAGAGGTGAGGGAAAAAAAAAAGAAATATTGGTGAGCGACAAACGTACGTGACAAGGTGACAAGGTACAGTGTCAAGTAGGTGTGATGAATTACATTTACATTTGATGTTATCGCTATTGGTAGCAACTGCAGCTAAGTCAGTGGAGTAGCTACTCCATAAAATGTCTTGATGCATAAATACTGAGACACTGTCATTGACTTTTACAAGAGTATAGAAATCTTGGAGCGGGGCCCCCAATGCTGCTTATAAGAATTATGGTTATAAGAAAATATTCATATTCATAAAAAATACCGTAAAGTTTTTAAATAGTACAAAGACGAGAATGAAACTTGGTTGACATAAAATTTAAGGCCTTTTCAGGGACTTGCATCCGTCTTCTACCGCTTTATACTCCACATGAGGGTCGCAGTCTGGATAGTGAGCTAGTCCATCACAGGAACACATATAGAGAAAAACAGCCACCCACTCTCACACTCCCGGTCAATTTAAAGTGTCCAATTGATCTAATTAACCTAATTAAGTGTCCAATTAACCCCAACCAACATGCAAACTCCATACAAAAAGCCCCTTGTTTCAACCAGGTCGAAAACCAGGGTCTTCTTGCTGCGAAGGCAAGAGTGCTTACCACTAGACCAACTATGTGGCACTTTTCAAGGACTTTCCAGGACCATCTCACTCCAATTCAAGGACCAAATGTGCTGACCCAGCTTGAGATAGGAGGGCAACTTGTCAGAGCCAGGGAAAAACCATGCTCACAACCAAGGAGGGAAAACAATCTCCTTTCCACAGAGAGGAGTTAGGAACACCATCAAGGTCTCGTGAAGCTGCAGTAAGCTCAGCTACCAAAAAGGCTTTTCACCCTCCTTTTATTGCCTCCAATGATAACCAACTCGAGACTCCTGTGTGCAGGAGGCCAAGAGTCAGCCCCGGAGGAGACAAAACAGACACACCCACACAGACACGCCAGCCAAGCACTAGGGTTGTCACAAAGTTATAGAGCTTTTTTTTTGTTTTTTTGTTCCTTTTTGCTTTGAGGGAAGACATATTTGCCGGACAAAGACATCTCAGCTAGTAAACAAACCAAAGACGCTAGTGTGGGAGCAGGTGTATTTGAGGAGTCATACTAACAATGGAGCCATATTTTTAGAAATGCCGACTGAATCCTGAACAGAAGGCCTGGATCGTCTTTACTCCACAGTTGTTCTCAGCCAGTATTTTCTAACATACACAATTTCCAAAGAGGAAAAACTTTAAACCACACGTATGTGTAATGTGGGCGGTACCTGGGGTATGAAGGTAATTGTAACTGATGAATTAAAGAACGTGTTCCAGCACCTCACAACTTTGCAAACCTAATTGGAACCCGGCTTATTCCACCAGTGGCGTCTGTGACTCTGTGCCCTCGTGCCGTCAAAATCCAGCCCTTATTCCCAGTGCACTGTTTGAATTACGGGGCCATGCAGGGCTGCTTGCCATATCCAGTGTGAATCTTTGCAGACAGTCTGAATCACAGGATGCCGTCACATTGTTTGTAGGAAACAACAATCTGACACCTTGGATAGGAGTGACGGTGTGCTGTTGCTCTCTGGAGAGACATTCCCCTGGCAAACAAGGATACTGTCAAAATGCACGCACACACACAGAAGGATAAAGACGAGGTGGCACACAACTCGAGCGAGGAGGCGGGATCAGAAACACACACACTTAACAGCGGGAAAGATTGTTGCCAGTTCCTGTCGACACTTTCACACATCTGTGTCTTCCTCGTCTCTCATTCATCCCTCCTACACAATGACAAGGTCCAGTGGGGGTGTTGTGTGAAGGACATGAGACAAGGATGCTGTCAATGTGTTGTGTGTGTGTGTGTGTGTGTGTGCTCATGAGTCAAATGGAGAGAGGGCAATTCAACAAAATAATAACACTTCATTCAAGAATAATTAAATACAACTTGTACCAAAATAAATAATCAAGTAAGGCACTACTCATCCGGCTATGAAACTTTATTTAATGATCTTCACACTGACACTTCAGCTGCAGCCGTCAATGAAGCCAAAGAAATGGAGCGCTTTATCACACTCGTATCCCCAACATTCATTACAGGACAACTCAACAGATCATTTCAACACCAGCCATACAAAGTAAACTGAGCAAATAAGTGACCTATCCCACATCCATCCAACTACTACTAAACAAACAGACTGGACACTTAAAACAATTCCGTTGCAAGTCTGGTCGCCTTTTTCGGGGTACATATCTTTACAACACCATCATAAACATTCATCCATTCATTGTCTACTGCTCTATCCCAACCGTTGACATGCCCTCTTCCTCGCTTCCTCTATCATTTTACTTTTTTTCAGTAAACAATGCAGTCTCACCAAAGAGAAATCAAGCACACATCACTAAATATGTAAAGAGCCATATACTGTATAGAGATATATACAGATCAGATCCCTGTCCAGAAGAGCACAGATGTGGAACTGAACCGGCAACCGTCCTCAATATATATATAAGAAGCCGCTCAACCCGTCAAACCCTTGTGCGTACGATGCAGTAATTATATCACTTCGCTTCCTCAAGCCCGATTTTAAACGCTAATATGAAGAGAGCTTCGGAAGAACCGCTCGCTTTTAATCGCCAAATGTGCGTTGCTTTTGGGTTTGTTTAAACAGAACTCGCACACACTTACAAATGTGTGCTTTGTCTTCACATCTGCATGCCTGATTGGAGGGTATTCAGCAGTTTGGCACCGAAACAACGGGGTGCACCAGCATCACCTGAGAGCCTTTCAGCTGCCCTCAAGCCCCACCAGGCGCCACTTTCTTTTTCCAACAGGCTGAAAATGGCGTTGACTGCGGCCGAGTTCCCACGGGAGTACACACCACAGGTGTACATTGCAACGCGCCGCATGAATAATAGCACCGTTTTGTATTGAGGGGTTTCTTTTTTTTATTCATTTCTTTCAACCCTCTCTGGCTCTATGCAAACCTTGGCAGCTCACCACAACTGGGATGTTTCTTCAAAGTAAAAAATATTGACCTTTCCAAATAGAGGTGGGCGACTGAGAGGATTACTGCCCACTCTCTGTGTATCACTCTATGGGAAAGATGCATTTATGTAACAAATGATGCAAGAGGCACACTAAAGGAAGAAGAAACATTTCTGATGACTCACGCTCAAACTTCTCTCAACATAAAAACCCCGGCGATGAAAAAAAAAAAAAATCAAATACTTGAATGCTTGAAATTTATAAAAGACATTCCGCAGAGAGTGTGAAACTGAAAAGCATTAGTAAATATCTGCCTGACACCAACGCTTCTGCTGAATAGGATGAACTTTGCCGTCGCTACTAAAGCATGGAATTACTTTCCACGAACATAACCTTCACTTTTTTGTGACCCGACACTACAAATGAATACAACAATTTTTTACGGTGCCAGAGACTCTAAAACTTCCACACTTTACACTGTATTTGGATGAAAAACAGAAGGAGAATTGAATGAAGATTGTGCTCCTCTGAAACTATTTGTTCAGTCCGACATTTGGTCCACACTGAACGACTATCAGCCCGATGGTTAATTGTCTCACAAGAAGCAGTCATTGAGTTGGAAATAACTGAAGAGAGAGCAATGCAAGATAAAAGATTGGAGGTATCATTGTTTCTCTTTCCTCTCCTGCCAAAGTGAGTCAAAGCAAAGTTTGGTAGAATTGAGTTTGTATCATTCCTCGTCGTAAATGTCCACTCACTTTCCTACTTACCCCTGATACTTACTCTATATTAGAATGTAATTTTATTTTTATTTTTTTACTATATTGTATTGTATTGTATTTTATTTTATTTTATTTTATTTTATTCTCATTTCTTAACTGAGCTGTTGTGAATGTGTGTTTCCCCCCTTGGGGAGGAATGAAGTCATTCAAATTCAAATTTACAGAAAAGTGGCTATATGTAAACGTGTTCGTTTTACAATGATTTGTATATTGTGTATTTAAACATAACTACACTGTATTACAGCGTATGATTATGCCTATACAGTGTGTTGTTTTTAGCCGAGCCTACAGGTTCCACTGTAATTACCAAAGAACAAACAGTATACTTATATCTGTGGTAATTACCTTAATTGTTTGAATGTGGTCCGTTCAGGGACACAATGCTGGTCCTGGACACACCGAGAAGCGTCCGCTCTTCTTCTTCTTCTTTCATCTTCGTCACCATCCCTTGTTTAGGTCTCTCTCGTCATCTTCTCTGTGAAGAAAAAGGAAAAGGTTTTTATTTATATGTCAATCTTACCAACCACAGACAATCTTACGAAGCGGCAGACTCTCTCGTTAAAGAAAAACTGTGGGTTTATCTTTCCCATCAACAGCTTGGACAGCTGGGTAAGCAAATTGAAACTGTCACGGACACTAGAGAAAAGTTAGAAAGATAATAACATAATATAACATTTAATCAACACCATGTTTTGAATATCTTTCCGTAAATGTCCGTGGGTGGTCTGTCAGACATTCAAAACGCATGACATTTCTGCTTATTGAGCGCGTAATCTGTCAATTTAAACCTAAAAATTCCTCAGTCCGTGTTTCAAGACGGGTCGGGTGGGTTGTACCCGCCGACAACCCCCGGTGAGGGGGGCAGGAGAAGACGCAGCGAGTACATATGTCCACGGACCCGGGAAGCAGTGAGGTCCAGGTGGGGGGTCGCTGTAAAGCAGACGGCCAGAGCCGCCTGCTGCCTGCCACCTTCACCCCGAGCCTTTCCAAGCCGACCTAGAGCCGGTCGCGGCGCACCACCGGCGGAGGAAATTTCATTTTCACAACTTGTGTGTGACACTCTTGAAGTAGGACATCAATATGGAGATAAAGGGTTTCTGTCCAACAGCAATCTCCAATACACATACACATATATATATATACATATATATATATATATATACATATATATACATACATACATATACACATATATATATAAATATATGTATATATATACATACATATATATACATACACGCATATATATATGTATATATATATACATATATATATACATATATATACATTAATAAAATATATCGTTTTAACATGCATCTAATACTTTTACACAAACTGAACTAAAAGAAAGTCATTTTAACTTCCATTGAAAAGTTCACCCTGACATTGGACAGAAGGAATTAATATTAGCCGAGTAATTAGTGAATTCAATGGAGTGAAACTAACCGTGATGGACAGGACGCGTTTAGCACGGCGTGACTGTTCAGGATCTGTTTGTTACATGACGTCTGGGGAACGTCAGTCAGTCCTTCAGTGAGATACAACGTTATTACCAGCGACACTGGCGCTCGGAGGCTTGATTTTGTCAACAAACTAAAATAATTCAAGCTTTGGAATGAGGCGTGATTCGTTCCATCGAAATCAAGTGTCCACTGACATGAGAAGCCTTGTTTCCCACACCATCATGTGACTTCCAAAATCATGGTACTAGTGTCAGATCATATTGCTGAATTAAATGTGCTCCGTGTAAAGATTTTCCTCTGAACTCTTGCCATTATTTGTTAAAGCGCTGCCACTGTCGGTGATATAAATACCTCCCCCGTTTCTAAGCACCACTTTGCTCCCAGTGCTAAACAAGCCACCGGTCCCTCATCCCAAGCACCAGTAATTCCACATAACAGATATTGTTCATTATACTCCAAATGCTTTATGGCGTCTCTAGAGATTCAATTTAACCATGCGCAAGGACCCAACTATGGCAACCAACATGTGTACACGTGGATATGAAGGGAATGATATCAGGTTTTGTTTTGTTTTCCTCTTCCCAGTTGGATCCAGAGAAAACCCAGTATTGGTCAGGGTCATAGCCACTGAGATGCAGCACTATACACATTTGTATATTGTGTCTATTTGATTGGCATCATGACGTGTGTACAATAAAACACGCCCTCACATGACAATGCTCCCTCATTTGTTGTAGAATAGGAATAATAAGAATATTGTTGGAATATGGGTGGAAAAACACTTAGCTAAATGGAAGGCTGCAGCTTTAATGATGGAAGTGTAGAAAATGCTGTAGCCACGCTGTCCCTGGTGTTATATGATAAACGTTCCATGGGAATTTATGGTAATTTTTGAGAAGTCACTGGAAATTTGGGGTGATTAAGATAAACTGTGTCATATACAAATAAAAATTGTGAGGAATGTAAAATAATACAATTAAAACATGCATTGAACAATCAAACAAAACATGAATGTTGACTATCCCCTATAAATGACTGATATTGATTGATTTGAATTGATCCTTAAATATCATTTTTTTTTAAAAACGCTCTTTAAAATGTGAAATGAAAGAAACGATAAAGTTATGGGTCATTTATGTTTTTTTGTTTTCTTAATGGATTAATTTTGCATCATAAATATGTTTTTTTATTGTATAACTAAATATTGCTGCATAATTTTAATTTCATTATGCTTTTATTTTGAAATTCTCCAATCCAATCCAATTTTATTTGCAAAGCACTTTAGAAAAAGCACAGTGCTGTACAGAATAACAGACAAAAGACTGCAAAAAGACATAAAAGCTTACGCTTAAGCTTCACATGAACAGCAACAATATGCCGAGATTATGCTACACTAGATTATTTACCAGCTATATTTTCGTTCCCAACCTTGAATGTTTCTAGTTTATTTATCCGGAATTCTGCAACCCCTAAATGTAATATCCTTCATAGCAGTTGTCATTTGATCGTCATAATTTACTTTACCAAACATGACATCTTGCCAACAAGCACCCAGCAGCCTGCATCTTTGTTCTCTTGTGTTAATATTTAAACAAGAAGCAGTGGAGAAAGTCCACCTCCTCTTTAATGTGTGAGTCTGAAATTTGTATCTTCTTTTTCCTCATTCATCACTCTTTACATATTGATCCCTCTGTCTAAAATGTCAACTTACTTACAACTTATCTAGACGTCTTCCTCTAAATTCTCCCGCCCTCTGCTTCCTATTCTTGTGACGACTTTCAGCTGCATCCAGTAATTCCGCCTCACTCCAGGGAGCGAGAGGCAGAGAAAAAGACTGGGCACCTCTCCAGAGTTTTCTTTGGATTCGGTTGAACCACCTGGGCTCACAGCACTTCACAGTAGACAGACAGACAGGCAAAACAGACAGACAGACAAACACAATAAGTGGGAGGAACACACCAGCTGGTGTGTGTGTGTAATGAGATCGAGTATGCAGGGCTTCTTATGCAATCCCCAGTGGGTTTCCTATCACAACAAATTACAGTTTCTACCTCTCACCTTCTCCTGAATCCGTCTGTCTTAAGACTCTCTCTCTCTCTCTCTCACACACACTCTCACACACTCTCCTGCATGCCTTACTTGCCCACACACACACACACACACACACACACACACACACACACACACACACACACACACACACACACACACACACACACACACACACACACACACACACCTGTGTAACAAACCACACATAGAGGCATAACATACAATTGCTCGTGTCAATGCGAGAAATGTAACAAGTTCTTTTTTTTTTTTCTGCCCAAAAACAAGTTAAATACAAAATTAACTTCCTTACCTCAGGTGGTACACATACCAAACTTTGAGAACCGTAAGACTACCACATCGGTCGCCTCCGTCTACTGGAGGAGCGCCGGACAACCACAAAGAAAAAAATATATATTAGTGCCGTCAACTTTAACGCGTTCATTTTGGAGATTCATTTAAAAAAATTAACACAGTTAACGTTGTTTGTTTACGCCGCAAGGACGGACTTTTAAATATTTAAATATACTTTTTGTGTTGATTCTACATTTATTCCATGATTTTATATAAATAAATATTTTGTTATAAGCTTCAAGTTTATTTTCGCAATTAACTAATAATAAATAATTAATAATTAATTAATTAAAATTAACTATTTTTGAATCAATTGACGGCCCTAAGCCCTATATATATATATATATACATATATATATATATACACATACACATATATAATATTAGTATAATATGAATTTGATATATATATATATATATATATATATATATATATATATATATATACACATATATACACACACACATATTTATACACACATATAGATAATATTAGTATAAAATGAATTTGGTGCCTATATATATAGATATATATATATATATATATATATAGATATATATATATATCTATATATATATAATATTAGTATAGTATGAATTTGGTGCCTAGAGACAACAAACAACCGTTCACACTCACAGCTATGGTAAATTTAGAGTGTCTTAACTGTGTTTTTGTACTGTGGGAAGAAGCCAGAGTGCCCTGAGAAAACCAATGCACATATGGCGAAAACATGCAAACTTCACACAGAGAGGCCTCAGTCAAAATGGGATTCAAACCCATGACCCTCCAGCAGGTTCTTCAACCTTTGACCACAGAAGCAGGTACAGACAACAGCAGCACAAATAGTGCCTCATTTACAAAGCATATTAGTATATTACTGCTTTATGTCACAGCTCTCGGGGTTTGGACAAATTAATTCCGACGGATGATATTATTGCGATTACTGGAGAAATCTGCTTTGAAGTGGTAAAAATGGATCTTTGATGCATATGTTTTAGGGAACACCTTGAAGTGAATAACAAAGTTAAACTTTATAAAAGTGCAATTGGATGTGGTCTGCAGGGGCAGAAAAGAAAATGTCAGGTAGTGGTTGGTGAACAGAGCTGATTGTGGCACTTCAAATCAGCTGTGTGTTGGTGAGTCAGACGGCCATTTGAAGTAGCTTTCATGAAATAATACCGACTGTCGTGATCATTGAATAGAACCAATGTAGAATAACTGTTAGTGCTTTTAACATGACACACCACAGTACTGTATAGAGCCCCATCCGTACACAAATGGATTTAAAAAGGACATTTGGACATTTTCTTTTAACTTATATTGCACCTCATCCTTCATCCTGTTCAACTCTCCTCCACTACATATCCACTGAGTGACAATAACAGCAGCCCGGTCCAATTCAGGGCCACAAGTGCCCTGTTTACATGAGTTTAAGTTTCTGCCGACGGTTCCCGAACTCGCCAGAAACGACTTTTTTTCCATCACCATGTGGGTGGTTAACAATTACATCTATCACACCCTCTGTGGGCTGTGCGTGCCCTCCCTGCCATCACAGCTGTCATCCTAATAGAATGGATTTTGATGAAATGCCTCCCACAAGATTAGGAAGAGGAACTGGGGCTGTCACGGGTCATGCACGGTGGAAGTCCATCAGAATCATCTACCGGGTTCAGTTCTCCTTCACTCTGACTTGGATTAAAAGTGTTTCGATGTTGTAATTCATGTGCGTGACCCTCGTAGGCTTCCTCTGAACCAGCTAGCGGCTAATTGCGGGCAGAGGACAGCAGGAGGTTGGCTCATGTTGGGACGAGAGCGTCGCCACACCTGAGGGCAGATGTGGGGGTTAACATGAGGATCCCAACTCTGACAGGGTGTCAATACAAAGCAATTTACAGGACCCCATGAAGAATCGACCCCCTAGATAACAGGCAATTTCTCTGCTCTGCTGGTCACCACGGGCCACACAAGACCAGGGAAAAGGTAAACACAGACAGGCAGACGGAGAGAGAGACTGGAAGAAAGACGTGCGTGTAAGACCATGTACTGTACGACGACTGCGTCTGCACGTTCTCACACTGGAGCTCGAAGCCACTCTTAAGCACAGATACAGTACCTGCAGACAGAGGGCAGCCACACACAGGCTTCCGCGTGCACGCACACAGAAAACTCCAGGCTGCACACACCCACACGGCACTCTCCCTCTAAAACAGCCGACGCGTGTTAAGACTGTGGATAAGAGGCAGAGCCACACTGAGAGAAGTTAAACAGGGGATAAAGTTAAACAGAGAAACAGCGCAGGGAGACGCGCGCTGAAAGAAAATGGATTCTGAAACTGAATAATGTATTAATGGAGGAGAGAGAGAGGAGTAAGTAAGCCAAGTAAGAGAAGAAATTGAGAGGAATGGCAATTTCACCAGGACGTTGGTCAGCAGGGGGGGGTTAACATCACAATCCAAAACAAAACTCAGCTAATATATCTATACATATAAATAACTATATCTATAATTATATAAATAACTATAAAGACACGAGTCAACACACTCACAGCGACACTCAAGCACTGTTGAGAGGGAAGTCGCTTGGGAAGATTGTTTTCAGCCGCCATCACGTAAAGTGAAGCCATTTTGGCACGCGACCACGCTGCTCACGTGCATAGACGCGTACAGACAGCAGCAAATATTCATCGCAATCTCTCACTGGCTGTTTAAGACGGTGGATAGTTCTTCGTGCACCAGCAGAAGTGGATGGCTGCGATAAAACACACTCAAAGCGAGTGAGGAAGACGGAGCGATGGGGACCCACAGGCAATGGATTCTGCTTATAGAGTGATCATCTCATATCAGGCACCGTCATTAATCACGACGCTGATGTTTGCATCCAGATTCACAGCTTCCTGGAAGGCAGTTAAGGGGAAACTTCATGGGAAATGTAACTATTGACATGTTTTTACACTGCACAGTGCATGTATGTAAAGCCTTCATACGTTTTCAGACAGTTTTGTAACGATCTGATGTCAGGTTGCTCCATCTCTGTGGATTTAAAATGCACAGTAATCTTTTAAAGCTTCAAATCGGCACTAGCGACATTTGTACATTCTACACTAAGGGTGTGCGAAGGTGGTGTGCCCTTAACATAGAGCAAGGCAGGAAGACTTGACACGATATCTGTTCAGTCACTGACAAACGCTGCTTAAAATGCCGGGCATATTAAATAAAGAGCAAAGGATTCTGGGGTAAAAAGTTTAGTGGCAGGTGAGGGTGAACATCTGATCGTTGTCAGAGAGGTGAAGGAGAGCCGGCAAATCCGCTCCAATCTGGTGCCAGTGTGTCAAGTAGTGAGTAATGGTGAATGACATCGCTAACCTCTCCCCAATCCTTTATAACATGTTGTTGTTTCTCCATCAAAAAGGTCCACATGGCCCAAGTTTGTCTTTTCGCTGCCATGAGAACAATAAGTCATTTTTGACTTTATGCTGCCTTTATGTATTTTATTGCTATGGGAGAAGTGGGTTTTTTTGACTTCTTTTTCTTCTTTTCTGGTTTAAAAAAATTCCAGAAAATGGTTTAAAGGGCAAGTGGTGCAGTTCCTTTTTTTTTTTGCCTCAGCATGAGATCACCATGTGATACTGAACATGTGAAAGAACCGACCAGGCTGCTAATCAAGACTGAGGAGAGAATGATCAAAATTGTAGGGAATTTAGAGGATGACATTAGGTTCTATCCTTTGAGTGTGTGGAATAAGTGTAGCAAAATTCACTGCACATTCTGTTGAGAAATGTCACTTAAAAACGTGGCTCCTGAGGCTGGTGTTTGAGGATATGTTGGACCCGCCCTCTGAGGAACCTCAGACTGTACCACAATCCATGTCAACCCTTCCAACAGGCAGCATTTCAGTCCCGGCCAAACCACAGTGAGTGGTTTGATCGAAAGACTGACAGGCCGCCATAACGATCCCTGCATCAAAATATCATAAAAAGAGTGGTCACAAAAATGATAGAACACAAAATGATGTGGGATAATGTGACAATACAGCACAAATATAGACAGCCAGTCTAATTCAGCCCCGGACAAGAAGACACTAAGACCTAGGGGTGGGCATAAGAAATCAATCAGTTACTGTGATTATTCCTAGTATATTAATGGATTATTACATTAATAAAATAAATCTTTAGAGAATAGACAAACACACAAGTATGAAAAATGGCATGACATGTTTGCGGTGCTGTCGTAAAAATGTACTCCAAAACTGTAGGGGGAGCTCCGAAGAGAAAAAGTAACACTTTAACAAACACCGTCTTTCTGTGATGGTCAACGTGACGCCGCTCTCTGCTCTTCCTTCACAGATTCCTCAGTACCCTCGCATGTATGAAGCTTCGTCTACAGGTAAAAGCTTTAAAGACTATAGAACCTTCCACCAGAGCACTGAGATCATTCTGCATGTCCCACCACTGCATAAATAGAGTCGATTATGGTTCCTCCTCGTTACTTTCCAGCCCCTTCTTCCCATTTATCTGTTTTTAACCATCAACAAAACATATTAGCTTTTGCCAGGGTACAGATTGGTTATCACCGCTTTCCTATTCTTCATAATACTGCGTGTACTTCAGTGAGATATAACCAGAGGAAAAAGATATTTATCTCCCCACTGGTGAAGTCCGTGCTATTTGTCGTTGCATCACTCTATTCCTTACTTCTAATTCTTTTCTTGTCCACAAAAAGGCAGGTTGATGGGATTAAGAGGTGGACTAAGATGTAGCTGTGGTGCTGACAGGCAGTAGAAACTGAATGATGGAGGTAAACAGACAGATGTAAAGTGCAGTCTGCTCCCCAGACACATACATTTACTCCATCACATATGAGGGAGTCCCATAAATTGATTGCGCTTGTTCTTCATTCAAATATTTGTCATGTCTTTTGGAGAATGTTTATGGAGGCAAACGGAAACCTTTTTGATGCTACACCTCCTCAGCCATCCATTCGCTTATTGCCTGAACCGCCTAAAGTAGAGAGATCCAAGGTAAATATATTAATGACTTTGTTACCGTGGAAACTCAGGTAGCAACTCTCCCAGCGCTGTTCCGTGCCAAGGACGCACATTCATGTACACACACACACAGAAAAAAAAAAAACTATGTTTCCATGGTAGTCTTAACGTTAACCTGATGAACTTTTCCCTATAAAGTCAAAGTTGCACAAACAAATCAGTCTTGGTTGGCTAAATCTTCTCAGAGCTGAAAGAAAAAGAAAGTACAGGACATGTTCTATAGAAATAAAAGAAAAAAATGTCCCTGGTGGACATGAATAGAGCTCCAGGTCTGTTGCAATGTTTGTCCTTTTTCTTGTGGGGTACATTTGTTTCACTATGGGCTTTTGTTATACTAAGGTCACTGCATGTTTTCCCTGTTTGCAGGCATGTGTAAATATGGTCAAACCTGACCAAAAGTAAGCTATATCTCTCAAGTAACAAGTCACATTTGGCACATGTCCATTAAGACTTGCGGTCCTAAAGTGGGAAAACACAGTCCAGTCCATTTGTGAACAATTAAATCAATGTGTTAATAATTATTATGGAGAAAACAGTGCACGGAAACACCTGACATCTCAGTATCAGCAGCTGATCTGACAGTCGTACTGCATTTCACACTCATCATGAACAAGTTGACAACACTGAAAGTCCAAAAATCCATATTTAAGTAACAAATACCAGTCTAACTAAAAGAAAATCTGGAAGATAACATCACATTTGATGGAAGATGAATCTTCTTGGAATAGTAAGGTTTTTTTTTTATTTTACTTGGCATTTTCATATATAAATAAATGCTTATTTAAAGAAAAAAAAACAAGTATATACTTGGAACCAAATGGAAATAGTGCTTCCTATCCCTGGCAGATTACAGCTGTCACAAAGATTTACCTTAAGACTTTTTTTGCATAATGTTTTACAGCAGTTGAAAGTGGTGCTGAATTACAGAAAAAGACGGAAGATAGTGATTTTCAAACATGGGTCAGACGAGGTGACAAAAAGGCCACCCCCCCACTGCCCTTGTGTGTGTTTCTATGAACCAGTGGGGTCAGTGTATGGGAAGACATCAGTGATCAGAGACTGATGCTTTTTGGACGTCTGTGTTATGTTTACCTGCTCAGCTGTCCTTCTTCCAGACAGTGATATTGACAGGTGACGTGCCACAGATGTTGGAAGTCGGGCAGACGTGCAAAACAGTGCTTGTAACCAAATCTAAGCCACGCAGGAGTGAACAAATTTAAAAAAAGCCTCTCGTTCACATCTGGAGTCAGATATTATAATAGGAGATGAATACATGGTAAAGAACAACAAACAGCATCGTTTTGTACAAGCAACTTTTTTGTCCAAACACATTTTTGCTCAATTTAAATCCCAACACTGCCGTTTTTTTACTGTCCACATGAGCAGGAAGTTAAGCGTCCGTCTGACGCGCTCCGCCTTCGTATTTGTTGGAACTTTGTCCCCGTGTGTAACCATGCATTGTTCGAGAAAAGCTATTTTAAAACACATTTAAGCGGATAAATACAGAAAGCACTCCTGTTTTTTTTTTTCTTCATGTGCGTAATTGCCTATGATGATGTGGTGACCTTCTGCGAGCCATTATCTCTCAGCTAAATTACAGAGATTATATGGCTGTAAAAATGATACGGGCAGCAAAGAAAATTACAATAAAATACATAATTTAGTCGGCAGCCTTCATCACTCCATGGTCGTTTAACAAAGACTGATTACAGTAGTGTGCTTTAATTAATGCTGCAAAAATACATATCAAGTCCCTGATTTAGTGGCACATTTAAGTGTTGTATATGAATGTAATTTCACACAATTATAGATGCTTTAAATTTACCTCGGGATAATTGTTAATGGGATGAATGGGACATTTAAAAAGGTACTGTATAACAAGTGTGCAACCGTCAGGAGTGGAATGTGAGGCAAGTGTTATGAGCAGCAGAGAAAACATTTGACAATTTCGTTTTTTAACTCTAATGTTGCGTTTGTTTCGACTGATAATGATTTATATTTGCTGTTGTGAATAACACTACAGCTAGAGACATTATTAAGGTTTTGCTTTGACTTTCTGAAGCATATTTTAGAAATAAAACACCATGCAGCTGATCTCCTTACAATAATGTACTGTTATATATAATATACTTTTTTTTTCTTTTTAAGTCCTGGGATCTTCATTTTTAATTTACATGAATTAAAAATGCAAAAATCCAACGTGCAATAAATAAACCAGATGAAAAAATTGGCTTTGTCTGGTGACAACACGTCCCGTTAAGATAAGAATCTCTCCATTGCTGTTCCTTCCCTGTGATTTTCTTCCTCCTCCCTTTCCTGCCATCCATCAACCACTATTTACAGTCTAATCCAGTCATGACGTATAGCTCATTAATAGGGCGAGGTAAAGATTTTGGATTAAGAACAGATTAAAGATGATTAATGCCGCATAATGAGTACTAATCTTGTGCTCCTCTGTTCCGCTCGGTGTTTTAATGTGTGTTTTTTGCTCTGCCCCTCCTCGCTGTGCAAAATCGTCTGCCTCTAGGTACAGCTGCTGAAATATACATGAGATGTTGGTTTACTGAAATTAAGAAAATCTGTCACAAAAGAGGCACCGGAGCTGTTTAAATAAGGAGGTTTGGGGTCTGTTAAAACCAGCCAGGATAAATTATTAGCACTTGTCAGGCAATTAATTACACATATACACATATATGTGTGTGTATATATACATATACTGTATATGTATATATACACACACATGTATATACACATATACATATATATGTGTGTGTGTATACTGTATATGTGTATATATGTGTATACAGTATATACATATACTGTATACACATATCTACACATATACAGTATATGTATATACACATATACATATATATGTGCGTATATACACACACATATATGTGTATACATACATACATACATATATACACATACATACATATATACATACATGTATCTACAAACTAGTGACGGGCAAAGCAGTTATTTTCAGGGTTCTGAATCATTACAATCTGTTCATTAAAGAGATTTGTTCACCAAATCGTTACTTCCTGCATTACCAAAAAAGTTCAGGCTGTGTCTGACAGTCACTCAACTGAAATATGGCTAAACGGGTTGTGATTTGGCTCACGATCGCCTGCTTTTGGCAATGCTGTCGCTAAATACACCAGACTCCTCTGTTAAACATTGAGAATTTAGACATTTATGTTGGAGATTAACGCATTATTTGGGATTCTTTACAGGTCTTTTTAACTGATCTACAGTTTGGCTTTGTCCGGTTTGATTCGTATGTTCTTGACGTCAGCTCAGCTCAGCTTGTTTGGAACCTCACTAGAGCAGGTATTACAAAAGCACCAGGTAAAAGGTACCATCACTAATGGAAAAGCAAGAAAAAAATCGAGTCAAGTCGAGCCCGAGTAGTACTAGAACTGTATAATGGAAAAGTGACATTAGTTCTTAACCCCGCACCTCCTCGACAGATACGTCACGGTATGATTTCATGTGCTTACACACACACACACACACACACACACACATTATGCCCTTGAACACTGAAATAAGAGGTAGAAGGTCACAGACAATCATCCCAGGGTCCTTTGAGGCCTCCCAGCTTCCAGAACACCACCTTTGGGAGTCCCACTCCTTCACCATGGCTCCTTCCATCCTTCCTTCCCCCACTTTTCTTTTAAAAAAGGTCCAAAAAGCCCTTTGTTAGCTGGGGAATAATGTACAGTATGATGTGCTGTAGATAATGGTGTGTGTGAGGAAACAAGTAACAATCCTCCTAAATGTCGAAGGTTCCCGTCTATGACCATCGCCCAAAAGAACTAATAAAGGCACATTTCATCTCCTGAAAATAATCACAAATGAATGAGGATATAAAGAGAATGTAAACAAAAGAATATTGTTTATTCTCGAATGAAATTCTGATTTATTCTCAATTTAGTCTTTCATTAAAGAGAGTATGTGTGTCTATGTCTAAGTATATATACATTCTAATGATATATCACACGACTGTCATTATCCATCAAACAACACACGCACATCCAGCAGAGCCACCGGGACTTCACAGAGTGCAATTTCCATTTGATTAAAGTTACTAAAATTCAAGGTAAATGTACTTCTATGAAACAGCTGTAGACTTTTCAGACCACAGATTCTCATCATTTTTTACATATTTGTGCCGGAGTACGATTTGAGAGAATCTGACCAGTTTTCTTCACGGTCAAGTGGAAACATGTCGTGACATCAACCGCACTGGTATCCATTCATATGTGCAATGTTTTCTCATCTATTTTCCTCTAAATGGGAACATATTTTATAAAATTAGCACCATATACTACTGAAGGAGAGCTGAAAGTAGCGACCGAGATCATTAACTCCCAAAGAAAATGTTTCCTGGTGTTTTAAATCAAGAAGAAAGCATCCACTTTTTATATTCTATATAAATTGGTATTTTTTATTATTTAAAATTGGTATTTTCTGTATCATTTCACCACCCACCATATGACAGGGGAAATAAAAATGCACTTCATTTTATGGACCAATAATACAGAAGCTATAACTACCATCAAAGTTATCTATAAGGCAGATTTTATGGAATTGGATTGTGACAGGAATGGGAGGCGACTTCTGCTGATTCATCCAGAATCCAAACACACTCAGTATTTTTCTTGTTGCTGCTGTGACTACATTTTGATGTAGGACGGGTTTGTTCATTTGCCTGTATTTTACACCATTAAAAGTTTTATTGGAGCCTTTGATTATCTTCTAATTTGCTTTCATTCATTTGCGTTGCGAGGCTTAGAGACTTTTGATTATAGACAAAGAGCAGCAGACAACAGAAGGGAGAGGACAGTGAAGGCCGATGTGAGCAGCTTGATTCTTGTACAAAGGGCTTTTACTTGCAGCGCTAAGCGGCGCACAGTCGGACTGTCGTGCTAATCGCAAAAGAAAGAAATGCATTCTGGGATACATGGCTTTCCCCAGGTACGTTCAAGTCACCACCCGATGCATGCTTGGAAAAATTGGAGCGAGAACGTACTTGTGTACTTGTGAATTGGAACAATACTTGGAATGAGTACGGGAGTATGCAAGTACAGCGAAGTACGGACAAGTATGCATATTGAGAAATGGTCAGTGTCAATGTTTATTGTTGGGGCAAAAGCTGAGGCTGATTCAACACTGTTGCTGGATTCCTCTGTATTTGCATCCATGCTGCATCGATGTAGTAGCCCCATTAAAATGAATGAGGGAACTGAATTGTTTATTACTGTGCTGCTGTTGCCCAACTCTCTGTTTGTGAATTTGACCTTGAGGTTGGGGGAATGGTACACACACACACACACACATACTGTTTATTTCCACACAGGAGGAGCATTGGTTCAATTAGCTGCTGTTGTTTTTAAGAGTCCTGGCAGTTTCTGAGACTTTCCAATACTTTTCATGACAGTTACAGCAGCACATTTATAGCGAGCACTGACATATACAGAGCGACAGAGTGAGAGTGTCAAACGCCACCAAAACAACTTTTTTCCCTTGTATCAAATGTGGATCAGCAATTGTGGCAGTAGTGAATATGCTGGCATTTCAGAGAAAAGGCTCTTTGAAAGACAGAAAATGCCGCGCTACAAAGGCGAAACCCATTGACCATGCTGTGATGAAGGCCGTTATTAGAAAAGAAACGTGTCAGGATGTTGTGGCCAGAATTTGTTCTCTTTAAAAAGGAAAAGGACAGGTTTGGTACGATGATTTCAAATGATGGTTGCGATCAATGGAGAGCCACTTTTTGTTTCTTTCAAGGACCGTTCCGCTCTTTGCTGGAAGCAGAGCTCCCTCTCAGCAACTTTGAAAAATGTTCTTGTCTTTCTTCGTCGTATAATTGAGCTTTTGCTGTGGCCCAGCATTAATTTTCCCCTTTCATTCCTTTACCTTTTCTGCCCTACCATCCTCCAACTTCTCTTTCTCCCTTGTCTACCTCTGCTTCACACTCACTGAGTCCCAGTTCCCCATTTCCCTTCCAATCACAGACTCCCTGAGGATTTGAGGCCCTCTCTAACCATTCTTCCCACACACACACACACACACACACCTCGATTCATTCTTACACACCAGACACAAACAGCAATCTCTCTGCTTCATCTCTTAATTCCCCATCCCCATCTTTTCCCACATGTGCCCCATCCCATAAGACAAGCTCCCTTTGCTGCAAAATAATGAAATAAAAATCTCCCCGACTTATTCACCAGAAGCCTCCAGCCCTTTTAAAGGAGGGGACGAGGAACTGATGAATGTGGTAGGGCAGATGTGGATGAGGGGAGAGCAATTAAAATCGTCTCTGCCTCCTTTTCCTTTCCAGATCCACAGGGAAAACAACAGCAGACAGAGATTGTGTCTGGTATTGGGGGGCGGGGAGATCAGTCTCATCTCAATCAGAGAAACCTATTTTGAAGATTCTCTCTAAAAGGCCTGTCACAGGCAGAATCAAGGACATTTAAGAGTATTGAGGTCATAAAACACTGGCAAATGCAGAACCTGTACAAATTAAACATTTCAGCTGAATGTTTGGTGACAACTTCAAGAGTTAAGGAGAGAAAAACAACTATTAGCAAGGACCTCGCCAGTGCAGGTACTATAAAACGGACCAGGTATCAGGTACTATCACTAATGGAAAAGCAATAAAAAAAAGTAGAGTTGAGCCAAGCCGATTCGTGATAGAACTGTATAGTGGAAAGTGCCATTAGTCATTATTTATGACAAGGGATCTTGGCGTGTGCATCCCTAGTTTCTAAACTACTTGTTTTGTATTTGATGAAATACCCATTACGCCCCTGACAGCCATCGATAAATAAAGTTGCCTGAAAAAAAAAGAAATCCGTGCCTTTAGCCCAGGCAATTCTATAAATTCAATACAGGTGATTCAGACATGATGTAGTCACCATCAGTGAAGATCTCCTCTCTGCTCGGCTCCTTTCAGTTTTCGGTCAGTCCCGGTTTTTGATGTTTTGAGGTCCCAGCTTTCATGAGAAAGAGAGGACCAACAAAAATGAACAACCCAAATTACAAAGTAGACAACCAGTGATCTGTGGCTACAGAATGAGCTTGTTGACATTGTAAAACCCAAAAGTAAATGGCTTGCCTCACAAATCCATCCACAAACTTCAACTGGTTCAGAACTCAGCCGCTCGTACCCCATCCTCACAACACAGCAACCCCGTCCTTAAACAACTTCACTGGCTGCCCCATCTGATTCCACATTGAACTCGAAATCCTTCTTTTAACATTCAGAGCCCTTCATAATTTAGCTCGTCCATATTTCACTGACCTGCTCCACACGTACACACCTTCATTCTCCCTTCCTCCTCAGCCTCCCTCCTCTCCATACCACCTGCCCGTCTGTCCACAATGGGACTAAGGTCATTCAGCCGTACTGCCCCCCAACTCTGGAATACACTCCCACAACACATCTGATCAATAATGTCACCGTCTACCTTCAAAACCCTTAAAACTTAAAACTTACTTATTCATATTAGTTTACCCATCATGACTATTTAAAATTATGATAAATCCAAGATATACACTTTCTCTGTCTGTGAACAAATTAGGAAAAAAAAACATTTTGATGGGGTCTGATAGCTAAATGGTAAGGTAGTGCAACTCCTGGCAAGCCATCGACCTACTCTCTCCCCACTGCCTTTACTCAATAAAGCCACAAAGGAAGAAAAACAGTGAGCCCATCTTGACACTCAGGCAGGTCATACTATATTATTGACAGCTCCATGGTGCTGAAATTAAACACTTGTTTTGAAACGGATGCATAGCAATCAAACTCATTTCAATTCCAACTAAGGTCAAGTAAAATAAATGATTTGTTATCTTGCACTTCTGGTTTCTAAGTGGAAATACCTAAGCACTTCTTATGAGATAAACAAAGCACTTGTATTAACATGAAAACCTCTTTTTTTTTTCCTCTTCTTCTCTGTTTTAAATCAGCAAGTTCAGTGTGTCCCTAGAGAATGCTTATCTGGGCCCATCCAATCATCTACAAACTCTCCAATCACTGCACTCAGTCAAGACCATCACAATCACTGAAACAAACAGAGCTAAAATGATTGGTCCAGATTTTCGAGGTCCTATAGAGATATATCAAAATAAATAAATGAAGAACCGGGGTCGTCCTGCAGGCCATGCAGAGTGGGGAAAACAGTGTTGTGGTTGTAGTCCTTGTAGCATGAATACACGTTACCTCCTCCCACTACGATGAAGCTGCCGCCAACTAACAGTAACCACGGCAAATGATTTGGGCCAACACATCGACTGAACTCGAACTCCCTTCCACTACTCTGGAATCAGCTGTGTGGAAATATTTTGCGTTCCCCGTGAGTCACCGAGGAACACTTTGCGCCCATTGCATTTATCACACCTCACGCGATCATTTTGTGACTAGATGGACGCAAGACGCCGTATTTTAAACAGAAGTAATGGCCATTTCTTTTCACCATCAACCAAAGCATTTTTGCACCCACTGTTGAGGAAACGTGTGTTGAGGGGAAACCGCCGCCTTGTGTGGTTTCACAACACCATCCATAGCAGGACACAACTTGGCAAACTAAACGGATTCACATATGTGACGAACAAAATGTATCCTTAAAAACACGGACCTTAACCCCGATGAACATGCTCCAGTTTTTCAAAGCAAATGAGGAAATAAACTACCAATGAGAGATTGTTACAGAGGCAAGCGGAGCATTGGATACTCCATTGACGATGACCTCAGAACTTCAGCTCTTGAGACAATGCTGAAAGCTCATTTTAAACCACTCGAGGCCCAGTTTTGCGAGGCCCAGAGTTTCACTGAGCCGCACTAATGGTGAAGGTCCCATTGTTCTGAAGGAGTAAAAGGACACCCTGCCCTACTCTATGTAGCATACCGTGCTCTCCCTCCCTTTTGTCTCCCCCCTGTATCTCCCTCTCCCCCCCAAAAAAAACCCCACCTTCCTCCCAATGGGGGACTGGTGCCATGTGGTGATGAATAGTCAGATCTGAGGCAGGAGGACGAACAATGTAGGTCGAGCTCCAGGGCTTGTCGTCTACTGGTGTGTGTGTGTGTGTGTGTGGAAAGGCTCTTGGGTGGGGGGGGTATCTGGGTACATGCTGCTCTCCAGTGAGAGGTGGTGTTAGGGGAAGGGGGGTGCATATACCTGCTACATTATGATATATGGGGTGTCTGTTCCCCTTACACACCTGTTCTGGATGCCTATTCTGTCTCTGTCTCACACACACACACACACACACACTCTTTCTTGATCATGAACTCACATCCCAGCCAGAGACAAGGTGTGGGTAATCAGCTCATTTGTTATGGTGCGGTTAGATTAGCTTATGAACATATGCATGATGATTAACCGCCCTGCACCAGCACAGCAACCTTGTTCTGCAAAGGCGCACATGGAGGAGAGCATGGGCTTATAAGTGACACTGAAGTGAACTTCAGTGACTTTGTAGGTCAGAGGAAACTGGGATACCGTCGTGAATGTGATGCTTGATGTCAGACTCCCCATTTTGGCTTGTGGTGACCATGTTGCATTACCAGCATACATTTATTCTGCTAAATCTTTAGCTGGAAAACACAACAACAGTACTGGATGGGCGTTTGACAGTAGGGATGAGTCGATATGATACTCCGTTTCGGTCCAATGGCCCATAATTTAGTAGAATAAAGTCCAAAACACCCCCTGCTCTCAGAGAACACACACCGAGACTGCACAGACGTGCTTGACCCACAGATACATCCCTCTTGTGCACAGGCACTGCCATATTGTATGATACGGAAGGAAACCAGGAAAAGCACCCTCATCCGGATCCTAAGGGGTAACGTACTAGGGGTGGGTCAAACGATGTCTCCTCATGGCGGCCCTGCTCAACTGAATGAGTGAAACTTAGAAGGTAGAAGTTACCTGGCTGAAAACGAGGGAGTTTACAGCGGGATAATGGTGGTGAAAGCTGTTTTCTTCAGTTAGACATATAGCGCAATGTATCGCTATATACATTGACTATTACAGAATCGTATTGTGATATCATTGGTAATGTGGACCATGTATCGCGTATTATATCATATCGTGATGTACCCAGTGATTCCCACCCCTAGTTACTACTTTAAATGGTCGACGAGACGGTAGCATAAAGTTTGAACATTTACATTTACATTGCACGTTTGAAATAAAATCAAATTTCAGAGAAAAAGTGACAGCTGTGCTCGTCAAGGCCAGTCACTAACAGCTCTGCTGCCGTTCCAGCTTCCCTGCCATTCTGCCATGTTTTTACTAGATTAAACTTTATTGATCCCACAGTGGGTAAATTAACTTGTTAAAGCAGCTCACGAAAACAGTATGCAGTGCAAACATGCAAGTAGAAAAAGCTATATATATATGTATATATGTATATATATATATATATATATATATATATATATATATATATATATATATATATATATATATATATATATATATATATACAGCTATATATATATAGCTTTATATAGCATACATATATATACATATATATATATACATATATATATACACATATATATACATAATAACCAATTAGGAATTGTGGGCGTGCTACGTGGGTGGAAGCTATTGCATCTGGTAAGGAAATGACCAGATCACAACTAAACTGTTGTACAGTGTTACAGTGGAGTTGCTCAGCGCCTCCACTGTCTGATGCAGTGGGTGAGAGGTAAGGTCCATAATGTAAGTCAGCTTGGCTAACATACTCCTCTCACCCACCTCCTCCACAGAGTCCAGCGGGCAGCCCAGGACAGAGCAGTCTCTTCCTGCCCACTCCCCAGCAGACGACATGGTAGTGGATAGCTGAAGCTACCACAGAATCATAAAAAGTCCTTAGCAGAGGCGTGTGCACCCCAGAGGACCTCAACGTCCTCAGAAGGTGGAGCGACTTTGGCCCATCCTGTGCAGGGCATCAGTGTTGTTTATTGTTGAGGTGAACACACGTGCCTATGCAACAGTGTAATGGAGACTTTGTATTGATGTGCAGTTTAACCGGCAATTAAAAGTAAATCAGAACAACTATCGAGAAATTAACCATTGTTATCCGTGGAGCTAGAAACCGGTTAATTATTACCTGTAATATCCACACATTACACAGCAGCAGACGATGCTAATGGCTGGATCTGATGGAGAAAATGTTCCTGTGGAGAAAATCTCTCTGTAGAACAACATTCACATACAAAACAGCACTTCCCACAGATCTGGAGTTTCCAGCAGCAAGTACTTTCCCTTGTTTCACTCAGACCAACAAAATCTTCGACATGTTCCCTGTGATTCCTCTCATTCTTTCGTTCTTGGTCAGATCCACATTACAGCACTTTGTCTTACTTTAAAGAACAACACCCCCTCACCCTTCTCTCTTCTTTCCATCACTCTCTTCTTCTAAGTGCAACACTGTGTTGAAACAGCAGGGAGGCGCTCCCCCCACGCCTTTTCATCTTCTCTCTCTCTCTCATCTGCCTCTCTTGTGTAACGACCCCAATCTGTCTGTCTCTTTTAGCCATCATTTGCAACAACAATTCTGTAATACACTCGAAGTGGGGAAACTTTGAAGTGGCATCATTCCCTCCGTGCATCAGCTTGACTTTTTTTTTTTTAGGAGGGCTGTTTATCAGAAACAATACAGCCAGACAGAACCCAAGTAAAAATGTGAAGTGTGCAGATGCTGTATACTATAACACCAGTGCATGTGTGTGTGTGCGCGTGCATGTATCTGCACTCTAGCAACTCTGTGTGTCTGTGTCTGTGTGTGTCTGTGTGTGTGTGTTCACCCGAGTATCAGAGCCTAAGACGGCCTCAAAGCAGAACAAAACAAAACAAAACAGTGCCGAGCGGGTCTGCGCTATCATCCCCGAGCAGGCCGCTGCTCTCTGTCTCCATGCTCCGTTACCTGTTGGTCCTCATATAATTACAGCAGCCACCCTCATCCATCACAGTATTGTTGCACTGTTCGCCGGACCCATTCTCTCTGTGGCTCAGCAGCATTACATAAAGAAACAATAACAAAGTCTAAACAAGCGCCATCCACCAGAAGAGGGGATTTGAGGGTGGTGGTGGTGGTGGACAACAGAGAGGAGACAGTGCAGGACAAAAACACACACACACACACACAAACACTATAAAGTGTTTGTCCTAAAAGTATGTGATGACAACCAAGACACAGAGAATTGGAGTATGAAATATTTCAAATATTACAATATATGGAGCAGGGCAAGGTTGGACCACCACACAGTATTCATTTCAAATTCATTTACCTGCAAAGAGCAGATATCATGTTGCCAAAAGACAGGATGGACGCCAACATGGTTCCTTACAGAGACCTTAAGAAAACTATGTGTGCCGTGAGCACTTATGTCATTACGTAACAGTAAATGTGGTGTATTTGCTGTGCACATCTCAGACAGACAGCTCTGTGCCAAAGCTGAGCTGTCTGTGGAACAATGATTTTAAAAAACTATTACATATTCAAGTCACATAGAAATCCCCTCACACTGACTTCAAACATGGTCGACTAAATGTCGCAGTCTGATTTGTGTCTCGATAGTTCCATTCATAAAAGTATAACATTTGATAAACACTGCCATAGACAACTGAATTCAAACTGTTAGTAAAAATTATTTCAACTCCTAAACGGAAGAAATTATAGGCTGTACGTAACGGCCACATACCTTAAAGGATTTGTTCACAACAACAAAGCACTATGGTTGATTTCCACGGGCTCACCTCATACTCTGTGTCTCTCCTGGACGCGACAGTTCCATAATGAGCAGTAGGGCCAGATGTGATGCAAATTGTCTCGAACACTCACGGCCAAATCATTGTTTTTCACAGTCTACTTGTGCACAAAGCCAAAAAGGGTAACAACGCAGATAAAGCCAAACATTCTTTGACAGAGAGTGTGGGGTGGACTCTCTACCTCAAACTACACATTTTTGTGTCATTTTTCAATCTCCAGCGGTCACTGGCTCGTTGCTACTGTACATTAATTAAAAAAAAAAACACAGAAAAAAAACGGTTTGTGCCCTGGGATCTACCCCACTTTAGCCTAGACATTAATAACATCCTTTTTTCTTCCTTGTCAACACATGCACTGTAATTAAAAAAGGAAATGTTCTCTGACTGAAGTGAGGATGCCCATAACAATGTGAAAGGAAAGAAAATGGGACAGATGAGTGGGAGGAGGAGGGACAGAGACAAAGACGAGAGGGATAAGTGAATTAAATGCTTTCCTTCAACTTGTCATTCATATGCTTTGTTCATAAAATTCAATTTTAAATTCATGTAATTCGAGTTGGACCTAATCTGGGTTTCAAACCAGATTATCAATTAAATGCATGGTAATTCGGGGCCATGGTGATTCACTATTGGAAAGTGACAATATGACAGCAGTGTTTCGCAGAGAACTGATTCAATTTACTGTGGTAAAAGTGGCGCCTGTTTCTACATGCACATGGTCTCGTTAATGCAAACCCCAGCTTTAGAATATATATATATATATATATATACACATATATATGCATATATATATATATATATATACACATATACATATCCATATACATATATACATATATACATATACATACACATATATATATGCCATATATACACATACATACATATACACATACATACATATATACACACACATATACATATATACACACACACATATATACATACATACATACATATGTACACATATATCCAACCATTCTATTCTTTTCTTCGTGCCATTATTATACCTGTATAGGCAAACACTGCAAAAGTTTTAAGATTCAGTTCAGTAAAAATATTTGGCCAGACAAAAGCATTCAGAACTTCACCTCTGTATTTGTCTTGGTCAGGAATTCTTATCATTAACACAGCAGAAGACGCAGTGTACTCACTTGATGTGTGTGCGTTTAGAATGTCACTAGGACTAACGGCTCAGACTATAATGTCTCTCCTTTGCTGCTTAATGGACTGCTTTCACTTTAGAAGTAACATAGAGACGATGAATAACAATCTATAAAGTGGAAGAGAGCAATTCTGAAGGCAAAATAAAAAGTTGACAAAAATGAGCATAAGAAGTTAACAATGTGCGTCTTCTGATGGGACAGATGTGTGGGTGATATAATATAAAAGTATACATATATATAAAGTATTTTCTTTTAAAAAAAAAACAAAAAAAAACCTATACTGAAAAAAAACTGCTGCAGAGATCGAGGCCTTTCTGTCCGTGCTTATGAGCTTGGATTTACTCTGGTTTCCGCCTACGTCCGCAGACAGACATGCAGATTGGGGTTAGATAAATTGAGACTATAAATTGCTTCCAAGTGTGAATAGCTGATTGCCTCTGCCTGTTGGTCCAGTGAGACTAGTGACCTTTCCCCCAGTGTCAGCTGGGATTTGCTCCCACTCCCACCATGACCCTCAAGGGACGGACGGATGATCAAACGGACTAATCTAAATTCTATAAACGCCAGACAATCTCATTTTGAGAAATTTGTTGGAAGCCACAGCCAATTTGACAGCTGCTCTTCGGTGGCTGCCACGTTGGATGTATACAAAAGCTGCGAGACGTTGCTTCTCTGTTGTCATCGTGTCACGCCTGCCACTATCGCACGAGGGATTTGTGATTGGTCCATTGTGCAGTGCACAGTTTATTGCCGGTGTTTGAGTTTCAAGAATGTCATTGTAAAATGAAGTATATACTTTACAAGTGGGGCTGAACATTTGGCAAATTCTTCTTAACTGACGATAAATGATGAATAGCCAGTTCATGCCCTAAAGTATGTTGTTTCTAAGTTTAAATTATAAACATTGTACATTTGCAGTGCATTAATGATGTGACGTGGATGACCCGACAGAGATATTAGCCAACCTAGGAACATTATGGTGTGTTTACTTTCAAACAGTCATCTGGATTTACATTCAAAGGAGAGACAATATTGCAGAGTGCAAGTTTTTTTTTTTCTTTACTTTTGTTTCAGCACTGTCAGACGCACTTGGAGAGGACAAGCGTTAAGTCGTCGCCAAGTAGTCTCGCTGTTCTCCAGAGTCACGTCGACTGATACTAAGCCCCAGCACAGGTGCAGCTCGGAGGACACTTCATCTCGTTTGTTTTGATGCACTTAACCTTCTTCTCCTGCTAACTACATTAGTACTTTAGTTGATCTGCGCCCTCCACTGGTGTAAAACCTAATTACAGAGCATGCGAGATCCAGATAAATGGCATACAAACCAGCAATTAACCGATGACCACTTGATCAATAACATACCTATTTCCAAGCCATTTTTCCAAGGCAATTTCACTTCAGGGACCGAAGCTTTTTTGTAATGAGCTTCTGAACAAACACCAACAACTGTCACTCTCAAGCACATTGGTAAATCAATAATTTGAGAAGTTGAGCTCTTGGATCAGATGTGATGAAAGCTCGACACTCGGGACATAATTAACCTTTCTGTGCACACTCCTTCACCATAGCCTTACGTCCTGTCGCATGCCATTTGTACCTGCACAATGCATTGCTACCTATGCAATCTCACGCGCACTTAATCAGCAGCTCATTTGACATGAAGAGTGCAAGCCAAATTGCTGTGGTTAGAGTCAACAAACCTATATGTAAACACCCATCATTCAACCGCTGCAGAGAACACACGTACACGTTGTTTACTGATGGCACTCGGATGCTTGGACTAACCTTATGTGCATACTGAATATCAAATGTAATAACAAAAGTGTCCAAGCTAGCGCACACCCTGAGAAAGAAATTGGGGTGCTGTTGACAGTTTGATTGCATGAGTTTCTCTTGCTCTGGCCTTTACAATAGCCACACACCATCAATTCAGTCTGCCTGGAATGAAAGCTGCTCTGAAGCGGTGAATACAGATGGGCCTTGACTCCATGTGATAATGAAAGGGCCAAACAGAGCTGGAAAATTTTTATACTCATAAGCGATTAGTGATGAACATCCTCGTAATTGCTCACAGCCTCGCGTCAGAGTGGGAAAATAGGCACTTGGCAATGTCTAATTTCTTCTTTTAATGTGCTACAAGCAAAATAAAAACTATGTCATCGTAGTTGTAAGAACGGGTTTGCTTAATTTACAAGCTGACCTATACAAGTTTCACATTACCTACAGTCCCTATAAAATGTTAACTACACAGCCATAATTTAATCAACCACATCGAGGGTGTTTTCAGACAAATCGCTTCAATGTTCAGGTGAAGCGCTGGAAGTACAACTCATTCTCATCTATTTGCATCCCAGGTGAAATTAAATTCAGGAAACTGAGATATTTATGATGGGTTTGTCTCCGAGTTCTCTAACTTCAAACCGTGTTTTTTGCGAGAGCACAGTGAACTAGTGTCGGCTTAATCTGGTGTTCGTGTACAACGTTTTTTTTCTAAATTTTTCTTCATTTTAAAAATTGTTAATACGCTATTTCAACATGCATTAAACTGTAAATAACTGCCAGATATGTAATGTTATTGTGGGAAACCAGATGGACATTTTGAGGCTTAGGTATTAAAAGGTTAAGGTCACGATTTGATTGGATTCTCCATTTTAGAGCAGATGGGTCTGCCATGTTTAGACTTGTCTAGTTTAGTCTAGGGCCATTGGTTTTATGTCACGATAACCCATTTAATTTTTTTAAGTCCTAAATCAATTATCTACATGGTGTCATGAGTGCTATAATGTCCATCATTTGTTTGCAATGTACCACACTAAGGCCTTATTGTTAAATATTAATAATTTAACAATTCCACCTTCGCCCTCGAAGATTGAGATTGTGAGGTCGTTTCAATAAATATTCAATTTAAAATCAAGATCGTGACACCCCTATGACAGACCTCTGCAGACTTGTGGATGCAGATGGTATGATCTGGGCCTAAACTTCAAAATCTTTATGAATTCTTCGTTTTCTTGTGCTGCAGCACTGTCAATAACTTTGAGAAGAAACCTTTGAGATGAAACTGCTTTTCAAAAGGTTATCACTCCTCAGTTATCACCAGCGTAGCAGGTTTCCACGCGCCATCAAAGTGTAGTGTAGCGATTCGGAACATTTGGAAAAAAACTTTTACGTCCCCCAAGAGGCAGTTTGCGGTGCAGCACAGGACTTTAGACTCATTCAAAGCAAATAAAAAACTGAAATACCAATAATCTGAATTATTTATCACAGCCATCATAAATACCAACACAGCACAGCACAGGCAGGCATTTAAAGAGCATAACAATGACTGCACACCTTAACATAAAAGGCACATCAATACAGAGCAACCACAATGATCTTAAAAATCACCTGTTGCAGCCATAATCAATACGAGTGTCCAGGGGAACTGTTCACCGATAGTTTGAGTAACATTAAACAGGGAATACGTTTTTACATCCATTACTCCACTGTAATCTTCAGTCCAAATTCCCGCACACTCCCCACGATTACCACATCGTGTTTGGTTGAGTAAATGTCCTGTGAAGCTGAAATTGTATCTCCACCAAGGAGGTTTTGTTTGTTTGTTCATCTGTCAAAATAAACAATGGATTATGATGAGAAATTCTGAGGATGCAGGTGACGTCCCACGGCAGAAATGATTCAATTTGGTTGTGATCTTGATAAGCCTTGCAAAAGGATTGTGTCTCTAGTTGCGTTACCCAACATCCCACAGTGAAACCAATGCGATCCAGGTTTTCTCTCGCTCTCATTTGTACGTCTTTTCTGTGCAGTGTGGACCCATCAAGAGACTAATTACGGCTGCTGAGTATCACTGATGACCTACTGGACTAAAAAGAAAAGTCTGCCTTTGTTTCATGGGTTTTGTAGTGGTGCTCAAATCGCCCACTTCCTGCTCTCAGACAAAAACATAGCACAGATCCTGACAGATACAGCACCATTGGGCATGCGGTTCATTCACGCGAGGGACTTATTCACACGCGCGCAGAGCCGTCAACTGAGCCGCATTCAGCTTTGTTTCATTATACATGCAAAATCTTTCATATTTTCCCCTCCACATGTACTACATATTACCGCAGAGGTTCACTAATGAGAGAATAGTTACAGGATTATTCCAAGGTTGCGGTTTCAGAGTGACTTGTACTCATCTACACAGCAGGGGTCCTGTTGTAACCTTGCCGTTTTAAAAGCTGCACAGAGCGGAGGGGCAGACGGAACGCGAACGCTGAGAAAACCAAAAAATAAAGCTGAAGGGGGAAATGGAGAGAGCACTTGGTAGCAGACAGATGCTGGCACTCAATGCCACAGGCTTAATTATAGCACACAGACAAAACATCTCCTGGAACTGACTTTCATAAATCATGTGAGAAGTGCTTCCACTCTTATTCATTTAAAGTGATACAGGTAAATATCCTTTTGCATTTCAAACAGGTCCCTCCGTATTGATTCCCCGTCATTCCGCAGCCTATAGCTAATGCCGTGCAATCATTTATGGACAAGATGCTCAGCTTATCATGCCCAGAGGCCACTATTACATTCAAGATTAGACTATGAATGATTTAAATGAACCAAGGTTGGGCTATTGATTGAAATCAGGAAACTCAAAAAAACACTGCCATGTTCGCTTCAGCCACATTTATGGATTTAGCTTTGTTTTGCCCCAGAGGCTACACACTCAATAAACACTCGAGTCGGGTTTCACAAAACCCACTCCAGATGAAACACGTCTTTCAAGGAATGGGGGGGGAAAAAAATAAAAGTATTGAAGAACACAAAGCATAATAAAATGGCAGCCAGTGCTTGTTAACCAGCCACAGAAAAGACCTCGGCTGAGATAAAAATTGCTATTGGGAGCGGCAGTTGTTGAGAGATTATGTTAATTAAGTCAGTGCAAACCAGCTGCATCGACGACAAACCTTTTTTTTTTTAAAGAAAGTGTGATGAGATGACATTACATGGCATTGAAAAGGCCAAAAAAATGCAAGAAAGAAAAGAGGTGATTTGATAGAGCGGTCTTACAAATTGCCAATCAAGGGGAGCAATTTAGTTGGGAGTCATTCGAGTGAAAATTGTGTGAAATGGGTTGCGTCGTTTAACAGGTGCAAGATTGACATAATGTAAAAAGCTCTGAATGACAAACGTGTTATTCACCTTAAAGAAATACTTTCAGCCTGACTGAAAGTGGAGTGGATAAGAATGTGAGCTTGTTTCCTCCAGACCACGACTGAACTAATCTAGTATTAAACACACTGCAGACCTGAATCTGCTTGTTTTGCCGAGTAAACTAAGCGCATTTGGAGGTATGAAAGATCCAAGCCACTATGGGGCCACATCCAGTGTACTTCTAATGCCGAGCCCAAGCCTGGATAGATGGGGACGATTGCATCAGGAAGGGCATCCGACATAAAACCCTTGCCAAATCATATGTGGTTCATTATAAATGTACTGAAAAGAGAGGGCAAGGTGGAGGCAGATAATCCGCTGTGGCGACCCCTAAAGGGAAAAGTCAAATGAAGAAGTAGAAGGTGGTATGAAAGACAAATACTTTTAACGTTTCTGGGGGTTTTTTTAGGAAACAGCCAAATTTATCAGGCTGAAAGGTGAACATGATCACGTCTTACCTGGGGCCAAAAATGGCCAGTGTTGCCTGGTAGTAAGATATAGGAATATAAGGAATATGATGTCTATGTGGTTTGAACCCCTGTGTTAAAACTACTAATAAACGTTTCAATGTTGTTGTTGTTGTTTTCTCTCTTCGATTAGGACTCATTTGAAGAAAATAGACCTGCAGGCAAAACTAACTCCCTTGCAGGCCAAAAAAATAAATGGGACACAATATAATGCATGAAAAATGAATCATGGACATCAACAAAATAAATGCAAAATATTGTTATTCTTGTTGACTGCCACGATTGATGGATTCAGTACTGCGTGTCAGTGTCAGGGTCAGGAGAAGGTGATATGTAGGAAACTCACTGTCAACTTGGCCATGATTTGTCCTCATGGATGAGGTGCTCGAACAGAAGCACCTCCAGTCTTAATCGCCTCCATCCCTGAGGACAAACCAGGGCCAAGTTCTGCATAGGGTGAACAGGAGGAGGAGGAGGAGGAGGAGCAACAGCAAGCTCAAGAGCAGGAAGAGAGTCAGCAGAGAAGACGAAAGAGAGATATTGAGGATGAGCCTCTCCAGCTGATATGAGAAGACAAGAGGCTGCAGAGAGGAAAGCATGTGAAAGCCCATAGAGGATGCAGAGACTCTTTGCTCTCCTGCTAAAATGTGTGCAAAAATAGTAAATTGTTTAAAAAGTAAAATAATAATCAATTCCTTACACAACAATAACTTGATTTTCTTTGACAAATAAGTTATATTTATCATTATCCTACTGAATATGTATGACACATTACAACTATTGGGAAATCAAATGAAATCAAATGGAAAAACTTCTTTGTTCTGATTCTCTCAGATGTCTCTGGTTGGTCTTTGGGACCTTGATAGGATGGCACAACCTACGTGTGTGTGTGGGAAGGGGTGGGGTGTATACCATGTGGGGTGGTCTCCAGCTTTGCTTCGTCTCCACGTTGCGCTGCACAGTCCGAGTTTGCAGCACCGGCTCATTCGACAGCTGCCGTGTCACTGTGATATTAGAAAGAGGTGAGGCCAAGTAAATCACATCTAATTCTGACAACTAACAATTACCACAATTTTTGAACAGGCAGAATTGTTCTCTGAATCATTTTAGAGAACGACACTTCTTTACTTACAGATTACAAGTAACAATAGTCGTGAAACCTCCTCCACAGACGGCCGGTCACAACAGGGCGCTCGCTGACTGATTCCACACCTTGCCCAAGGCCACATGCTACTCAGGCTCATTTTCTGGGGCTACGATGTCCCCGGCTCCCGGACAGATGTTGTGGAGGATGGCACGTGCCGTTATGACCTTTTAATGTGTGGAAAAATTCTTCATCAGGTTTGAATTTTGATTGAATATTTTATCGGAAATGATGTTCACGGAAGCGCTGGGCTTACTGTAACAATGACCACCAGGGCTACTTGGTGGCTTGATCCTGACATGGCAGCCGCTGATTGTTCCAGGTGCTATTGCAGAAGCTGGGTGTTTTTTGGCCACCTCTAAATCCTTGGATACTTTCTCGTTCTTCTGTGGTCCTCAGGAGGTAAAGGACCTTGTGCCGAACGGCCTTCAGCTCTTCTGTAACTCTGTGGACAGTGGAGTGATGATACACACACCAGCCAGAACTGAAACACCAGGGTCTCGATCTTGGCACCACATCCGCAACTCCGTTCTTGGAGGAAATGTTCCTGAAGCAAAGCAAGGGCCTCTGAACTCAGTTGGAAATCTGCCCATCCTCTTGGCTGAAGAACCTCCCCAGGACAGGAAAACACACGTTGATCCAACAGTGCTGTGGTTTTGACTGTCAATGAAATAAAGGAATGAATAATAAAATAAACAACATCTTGATGAGCTTAAAACAAGGGTTATTTTCTGGTGGTGAAGTAGGCAGATTAACTACTTTTACAAACACTGCAGTCAAACATATGCCAATATAGAAAAGTGCACATGGTGTAATGAAGTGTCTTTTGTCACCATTTTTCGTTTACATCTCATGTATTTGGATTATTATTACTGCCGCATTCATGTGTATGTTACATTTAATGGCTAATTTTAAGTACTTTATATATGACATATTAGGTTATACTCTATAAGATTATGATGTCTGTAGTAAGGCTATATAAATGTCCTCCCAGATTTACTGGGTGAATCTGTCCCTAACAATGAAATGCATCTCCGATATACGTAGGTTCACAGATCCTAATGTATACTTGAATGCATCCTTCAGAGGATCCAGCACCTACATTGCACTGACTGACCAACTTCTCTACCAAAGTTCAATATCTACCCTTTCTTCCAGCAAGTAAACAGTGAGTGCACCCAAGTGCATGTGTGTTTTGAAAGTAGACCTGAGAGAGGGCTGATAGGCAATGAGTGGACCACTGCCACAGAGTGTCTGACTTAAGTGCGATAAGAGGTAGGGTCAGCCAGAGCACCCATACCCCAAAAGGGGAGGGGAAACGGCTGCTGGGCAGTCACTGACCCTAGATCGGAGTCAGGGACCGGGGAAGAAATGAGACGTGACTAATGGAGACACTGCAGGGTGACCCCTGATCAGTGGAGACCAGGAAGAGAAGAGGGGTCAGGAAGGACGGACGGGTAGGAGGAGAGAACGTGAATGAATGAGGTGAGGCAGACTAAAGCTTTAAAGTGGGGTGAAAAGTGTGTGTGTGTGTGTGTGTGTGTGTGTGTGTGCACAGTACATGTGGTATACAAGATGCTTCAGATAGAGCAGGAGCTCTGCCTGTGTTTGTTTTAGCAGGGATCCCAAGTGTATTGGAGCTCACGCTGTCAAATGCAGTTTACTTTATTCACTGACACATAAGGACGGTGTACAAAATAAACAAAAATAAAACGAGGATAAGTGAAAGCAATGTCGAAGCAAAATAGAGGGAAATAGCAACAGGAGGTTAGACCAAAATAAACGACAAAAACTAACATCTTAAATTTTGAAAGAAGAAGAAGAAAATCTTACAATTTGAGAAATGTAATTATGAGCACATTATTTACACTGAAGTAGTGTAATAACATTAGGACTGTAACAATACACCAAAGTCACGATTCGTATCTCAATTTTCAACCCACAGTTCAATTTATTTTTTGGGGGGGGTCTAAGAAAAAAATTATTAAATTATAAATTAATAATTCCTGCATACAACCTATATGTACGTTTCATTGGAGGACAGTCTCCACTGACAGCTCGTAGGGCTGCAGCTGGATTGGAAGCACAAACTCTGGGAGTTGCCGCTAATCAGCCTTTTCCAACCGCGACACAGGTTTGTGGGCTTGAGTGTTGTGATTCTTAAATAACATATTAGCAAACAAGTGAGCAGAAATGTTAGTTTGTTCAATGTGTGGCTGAAAAATCACCTGTACTTTAAGGTCGAAATGAATAAATCCAATGACCTATAACAGTTAAACCTGGCATTTGCTCACAGTTAACTGTTGTAGTCAGATCAACCTCTGACCAGACGTTTCAAGTTCACAACAAGTACACAGTAATTTACTGCCCAAGACAGGCACAGTGTTTCAAATTAAAAGCATCAGTGGGCTCTGTTGAGATTCATTCCAGAACTCTGGAGTATAATGCTGCCAAATTAAGACTAAAATATTGGCTCAATGATTTTGTTGTTTTTTCAGTGACAAAGAGCAGCAGTAAAGAAGACAGGTTGCAACTTCATTATTTTAGCTGGCTCTGACTCTCCCTTTAAGAAAACTAAACAGGAGTAGGGAACATTTTCCATATCGAGGGACATTAAGTTTATCCTAGACCATTTGTCCTTGCAGCTCATCCAGTTTAGCCAGATGTTTGCTGGACTCTTCTTTATCACCAACAAAAATGTAACCGCGTCCGTTTTTCGTTAGGAAAGCAGCCATTGGGCTGGAAGTCAATTTCACGTTTGTAGCTATTAAATTAATCAATACTGACATTAATTAAGATTTAAATTTCATTACGATAATTAAACCTAATTAATTTCCATTGGCTGTAGCTACAAGCTGAAAATGAGCTGCAGTTCAGTCGATGTGACATATTGACTGTTGATTAATATTAATGGTTCTGACGGGGTAGAAACAGCTGGAACATAAATGATTTGGGTCCACTGCTTATAGTCCTGGCCAATTATCCGACCAGATAATCCAAACTTTTTTTTGTTTTCACAATCATGAGCAAAAGAGATCCAAGTGAGCGAGAAGAAGAGAAGCTACTGTTAATGGCTAAGTATATATTTAAAAAGAAAAAAATAAATAAATCCCACATACAGAGGTTGACTTGCAAAGATACAGCTGCAAACATGCAACCTAACATAACATCCATTCAGGAAATCCATTCCCTAGTTTACAGCCAGCTAGCAGGCGAGCATTGACCAGCATTGACCAGGAGTTCACCAGGAAAATCAGCTCTGCAAACGACGTAATTCCAGCCGTCACCTACACACTACTATTAGGGAGTATAAAACGTCCTTTTCTGACCTTATACTTCCCTCAAGTCCTCAGTACATATCATACTTGCCTGTATAAAGGAGCTTATAACAGCTTTATATAAAATCAACAATAATGATGATAATAATATTAAAGCAAACAGAGCATCATATTGAAATAGTATCGTATCGGCAGATATTCAAATTCAGATATCGGATCGGAAGTGAAAAAAAAGTGGATCGGTGCATCCCTAGTCCAGAGAAATGACACAGGGACAAAAAGACAGAGATGTAATTGGTCAATTAATTAGTATATTCTTAAATCCTTCATGGAAAAATGAATTGACCAACACTTAATCATTAACATCGGTACTCCTGACAGCACTGTCTGCTGCTTTGTTTGTCAGGGCATCAGCAGAGGAGGCAGTGATGGTGGGCAACTTTGCAAACATTAATTGCTGAAACTGAGAGCACAGGAAGAGTTGGGGGAGAAAGAGGATATGCATTATGCTGCTTTCTTCATTAGGTTTGCAATTATTTTGAGACAAAACCTGATTTGGAGAAGTTAACGGCATACCATAGTCGCTGTGTTGCTGTGAACAACAAAGGAGAAAAAAAATACAGCCGAATAATTAGACTGACAAAATGAGAATTGACTTCATTAGCTTTCATTTCCTGCCACATCATCTAGTTGTGTGACTGTTTGTGTTTCAGCCGCAGCTCTGTTCTCTTGACCTACTGGCCACTATTTGACACACGCTGACCTGCCTTTGCACAATAAATGTGTTTACTGGACCAGAGTGTGTGTGTGTGTGTGTGTGTGTGTGTGTGTGTGTGTGTGTGTTGCCTCATGCAGATCTGCCATGTAACAAGTGAAAATCATTTTTATCCTTTATTTAGGTCTGCGTTTGGTTTCAAATCCTGTGTTAAACTGTTATGTTAAATGTTAAAATGCAACTGTATTCACTTTTGCAGCACAATATGACGCAGTATTTCTGCCCAATACACAACTTCGATTAAAAAATAACTACATGATTCTATGCAACAATGAAAGGGAAATATATACAGTAAATCAAAATCATAACAAACAATTTTTAGATTGTATGTGTCATGATTTTTAAAATCAGCTGTAAGAGAAACTGAAATCCAAAATGTGTAATGTATTTATTTCTAAATTTAACACCAGGAGTATGAACGATCCTTTTACACATTTCTCAATTTAGGCATCATAAAGGCTCATTTTCTAATGAAATGTAGGTTATTTCCTTACTTAGCATGATTTCAGTGTGAGTGTGTGGTGGACTGATAAGGTTGTGTTGTGAAAAGTTAAACATTGTCAGTATTGGCTAAATTTCTTTCTGTCCTTTAAACATCATTCCAGAATATTCCGATCAGTGCATCCTTAGCAATATTTTTAACAACCAAACTATTTGCCCAAGTCAAACTTGCATATAAATACCAATTGAAAGTCCAGTAGTTGTAAAGTTACAGTTTAAAAGTTTCCACATACTGTTTAAACACTGCAGGACACACAGCACAGGAGAAGCGTTTTGAGAAACAAAAGTTACATGGTGTAGCATAATCCCCAATTTTAGTTCCGAGGCAGCAGCTCTTGTAAATACATTTTTGAAAACAACTGCATTGTTGGAGAGCATGGCAGTCCTCCAGGAGCACAGCAGGAGGGCCTGAGTTTGCCAACTATCAGTGTGTTTCAGACTTTTTTTTTTTTTATTGGCAATAATAAAAATCAATAGCAGCATCAAAAACATTAACCTTGATATCCCCACAGATATTTGGAGCTCTGTACCAGCTAGAGTGGAGTGGGTGTTTCACTCCAGCTTGATGGTGTGTGGAACACACTTTTGCTTCAAGGCATCATGTCTTGTTATCTGGTTTGGAAGTGCTTTCATGTTGCCGGTTTCTCAACAGCTACAGCACTGCACTACCTTTAATCTTGAGACACAAACAACCTTTGTCTCCATCAGCGATGAAAGTATATTCTAGCTGTGTGTATGGTCAAAATAGAATTGCATTTGGGACAAAAAACATGAGCCATGTCAACGGAAAGCAGATGATTCCTGCTTAAAAACTTCATCCCATGCTAATACAATGCACTAGTAAAAAAATAAACATTTGAAGAGCCAAAACTTGTTTGCTGTTAAAGAGAGGCCAGACCTACTAAAACATCAGTTTTTCCATCACTGCATCATGCACAAACTGCAAATTATATTATTTTTTATTATATACATTTTTCATATTGTGCATCACTATTTCTTTGTTATCCAGAGCAAAGAAATTAAAGAAATTTAAGAAGCATAACCAATCGCAAATCTTGTTTTAATCAAGAAAAAAGCTTCAAAGCGATTAATCGATTATCAAAATAGTTGTTGAATAATTTAGTAATCGATTAATTGTTTCAGCTCTAATAACTAGTAATGATCCATATCAACAGCTGCCCTGAAAACCTAAATCTGGTTGACATCTACTTAGAATATAAGAGTTAAAATGTTATTTAGGCGAGGACTTTCCTCTACAGAGGCAATCATCTTGCACTGCTGTGTTTCCACAGCAACTGGAATGGACAAACCAGAGCACGTATTCTTTGTTATGAAGCAGAAGCTTACTATGCAAAAACAAAGAAGCACAACATCCCGCCTGGTAAGCAAAGGCCACTGTAGTTCCCTGACTAATCAGAAGGATACAAGATGATGCAATACCAACAGGGAGGTATCTGATCTATCCCACATTCATTCTATGGCAGGAGAGGAACACTTTGGGCTGTCACTTTCCATAAAATCACGTGTGGCATGAAAATTACATGACAAGCTGTTCCTTTTTCTACGTTTCAAGTTTGGACCCCCCACCAGTTCAAGAAGATATCCAAAATTTCAGATTAAGAGTGACAGCCCTGCAATATATAACCATAACAGGATTATCTTCAGTGACAGGAAGAACAAGGAAACCTGCAACAGGCAGTCTGTCCCTGACTGATCTCAACAACTGGGGCAGAGTAAAGCCAGAAGAAAAACTGTGGCACATTTTCAAGACGATTACAACAACCTCGCCGTCAAGTACCTTGAAAAACTGTGTGCAAGTGAACCCAGGGGAACTAATGTCGCTTTAAAGGCAAAGCTTGGTCACACCGAATAACTTGATTTAGTTATGTTCTGTTTACGGCAGCATGTAAATCAGAAACATTACGTAAAGTGTCACATTTTTAAAACACAATGTCAGTTGTTAATAGTTATAAATCTGCTCCACTCGCGGATGTTATTTAGGAAAGTGCCGACCTGGGTGGAATAAAAGTGTTTCCACCACCTTGAGGTGCAACACATAAATCAAACCTAGCTCAACAGGCAACTTGATCCTAAAAAGTAAACAATAATATTTGCAGTAATGTGGGTGCAGCAGTGCATTGAGGAGCGAATGGTAAACACTGTCCCCATAACAAACTAATTATCCTGGAACTGAATTAGACCTTAATATGCTGCAGGACATTTGTTAACAGGGTAATTGAACCGACTGAGTTTGTCATCGGTGTGTTGCCATGACGGAGGCTGCGGATGACAACAACGAGCCAGCACCAAGGTTGTGGGATCGACTTTTAAATGTAGGCTAATCCATTTAATGTGACTGATTAACCTGTGTGCAGCGGCAATCAGTGATGCATTGTATCACCCCGGAGTAATGAAGTCTGACTCCTTTAAGTTGTTTCGCAATTACTTTGTCAAAGAAATATGCACAGTGCAAAGTCAGAGAGACAATTTGTTTCAATTTGAGGTCTGCAAATGTATGAGTTTGTTATAAACCATTATTTTAACACACGCCAACATGGAAGTCATTCCATTACACACATTTTTTAAAAGCATCGCTCAATGAGGTATGTTTGTAAAATACGTCAGATGACTATAATCCCTTCGCACTTTAGCAGCCATTATTGAAAGGCTAAAGGCAAAATGTCAAGTTTTTTTGGTTTTTTTTTAAGAATCATTCAACCTCATTTTCTACATTCTTTCATCCATTTCAGTGTCTCTCTGCCCTCGCTGTCATCTCTGAACGAAATGCCATTCTGCATTAGGGAGTGAATTGGTGAGACTGATGGTTTTTGAGGGTTTGGGGAGATAGCTTAGTTGAGAGTGAAAGAATGTGTGGTGGTGCGTGCTTGTGTGCGTCTATATGTGTGTGTGTGCGTGCCACAGTGAAGGGGAGAGGCGAGAAGGAGAGAAGGCGAACAAGCCGGAGAGAGAGAGCTTGTCAGCAAACACAGGTCATGAAAAATGCATGGAGAGTTGTGGTGTCAGTTTGCTGATGCGAAAGCTGCAGAGAAAGGAGCAGAGACGGGGGGGTTTTCTGAACTCCGCAGCGCTCGCCGTCTGCTCTCTCACTCACCTGGCCAGCCAGTCTTTCATACGCTACAGCTCACTTCATTAGTCCTGCTTGCCTCACAGCCGCCTTTGTGGTCCACAAGCTCTCTTTAGGTTTAACTGTGCTGTTGGTGGCGATTACATGCTTTTCAGCCACCCGTAAGACCTTTACACTGCTGCACCACACTGTAGTACAAAGACACAGCACAATGTTCAGAACTGAGTGGCAATAAATATACAACCGCCAACTGGCAGTTAACAATAATTTCATTCTACTATAGGGCGGCTTAAAAAAAAAAAAAATCAAGATCTCAATTCACAACTACACGTTATCCGATTTCTTCTGCATTTTATTTCAAGAGCTGCAGCGTGAATAAACGATCCTATTTTCCTCTCTGAGTCTCTCAGCGCAGCCTTGTCGCGGCCTTCTCTCTCAACATATCAGTGGAGGCGGAAGCCCGTCTGCAGTTTACGAGCAGCGGCGCTGAGCGAGTGTGGCACAGAACATAGGAGAAAGTGTGCCCTAAGGAGAAATAAATACAAAATAGATGGTGACAAAAACCTAGGTGGTAGTGACAAGAATCACACAACCACCTGACTCGAGCTTGTGCCAAAAAAGGTTTGTATTTCAGCAGTTCTGTCGCTAAATACAACAGACTACAGTAACTACAGTTCGACATTGTTCGGTTTCATATTTGTACCTCTTCCTGTGTTGGCACTCAATAATAATGACACCATTAATAACAATAAGCCCATTATGCAGGGCCATGTTCAGGGCCTTAAGAAATCACACTGTTTGGCACTCCACTTGAATCCAATGTTTCGTGCAGCCCTATTATACATTAATCCTCTGATTATTTTCTCAGCCTAGTCCATAAAATGTTCAAAAAAGTGAAAATCTGTTTCTAAAACTTTTAATGATGGCTACAGAAATGAAAGTCAAGTCAAGTCATATATTAGCAAGAGAAACACAAAACATTCATATATAAAATGCTAATCATTGACTATTAACTTTCTTTTAATCTGAATTTTCCCACAAAAACCTCCCTCCAGAAACCAGATGTTTTTGTCCTTAATCCACTGATTCACTGAAATTCATCAAACAAAAACCACAATTCAATTTAGTCAATTTGTCTCTATTTTTTCTGCTGTTTTACCATTAAATATTGATAAAGATGCTTTCCAGACATTGGTCGACAGAATGAGGGATGGGATTAACCACGAGGCAGAGTACAGGAGGGAAAACAACAATGACAACGACTGAGAAAGAGTCAGACGTGGACATGTCTCCGACTAGCCAGCAAGAACTCAGTGGGTGAGAGATGAGGACGGTGAGGAGGAGGAGGATTTCAGAGAGTGAAGCCAGGGTTAGAGCCAGTATCACCATGAGCCAGGGCTAAAGACAAACCTGTCTGTTACAGAATCACTGAAGTCATGACTTCACAGCTTCTGAATCGGATAGAAATAGGTCCAACATGATTAAATTCTTTATAGGAGGAGAATTAAAAAAACAAAACAAACACCAATATTAGATTATAAAGGGCAGGTTATTTTTACATATGTAAATAGCAGCACAAACAATAGCACACAAGGACTTGGACCTTATCCACACAGAAACAAAATGCCAGGGCTGTAAGGCTGCTACAGAAATGCACCAAAATGGTACATTCATAAAGAAATTTATATAAAACTTTACATTACAATGTACACAATCGCAAAAACAGGGCAGAAGGGACTATGAAAAAAATAAAAATAAAAGTGAACATGAAACAAGTAGACATAGTTGCATTTTCAGATCTTTCACTCTGGTACCCATTTGTTGAAAAAGAGCATTTTACGCCTCACAAAACATGTGTGTAAAAGAAGGAGGGGGCAGATGCTCTAAAGACAGCCAGTGTAATTGTACAGGCCAGGTACACAGAGAGACAGGGATCCAGATTTAAATGCGAGCTCGTCAGGAAAAACAATGTGAGCAAAACCTGAAAAAGAAGCAACATCCGCATTTTAAAGATATTGGAGACTGCAAAGCTCTGTGCAGGGTTAAGTTGGTTGGTTAGGTTAGGTGCAGGTTCTGTGTTTGGTTGATCATTTAAAGGCTTGCTTAAAAAAACTGTACTTTTATGTAATGCAAAAAAATGCATAAAAATAAGGCTTTTATGAAAACACAGATAAAAAAACCTGCTTTGATGGCCTCCAACACACACACACACACACACACACACAAGTGGGGGTGTTTATGGTCACTGGAAACTTGTTAAAACGCTCGACGAATGAAACTGGAGAACTGGGAGGTTTTTTTTCGAAGTAAAATAAAAAATAGTTTGGAAATAATGAATAGTGGTTTATTTTTACCTCCGTATTCATTCCTGTTAAATTGAACCATAAGATAGCTGTATTGGTGGCAGAGTGAGAGAGCCTTGACACAGGGGATGGGCATTTCGAGCAAAAATGCTGGTATTAATGGTGGCGAGTTTGCAATAATTGTGTCATTTGTATGTCTATGTGTGAGCAGCATAACTCAAAAAGGAAAAAGGACAGAGTTGTATGAAATTTAAAGGAGACATTGGCGAAGGCCCAGGGAAGAAATGGAATCCTGAGTCGAGGTTTGAGCTCTGTGAGTGCTTTCTCTCATTATAAAACTATGACTATGGTAGGTCCCCACAGTCAAGATAATTGCACTGCAAAAAGACAAAAAAAAACTTCGAGGGCTAAGGGATATTCCACTTGTTACTAATCAGGTGATGATATAATTGTGTTGTTGTAACAAATGCAAGGTTCTTAAAAGGTTTGGGCTGCTTATAATTCAGAACTAGTGTTTGATATCTGACACTAGAGATCCCAGAATGCTTTGCCCTAACTCAACACAGAAGCAGAGATTTCCCTGCTGGTTCCACTGCTCATACCAATAAAAGAAGAGCAAACAAATATGAAATTCAAATGCTTTCTCCTCATTTGCCATGTCACTCCGATCCATTAGAATTATCTAACCTTGTTCCCCTGAAAATTATGCCTCTCAGAAGTTTCTCTTTTCAATACTGTGTTATTAATTTTTCCAATTCCAAAAAACTGCAATATAAAGTCAACCAAGGTTACAGTTATCCTGCTGCTGATGGAGAGAAAGAAAAAAAAAAACAACACGACACTGTGCCTTTATCTTTCCCCTCATTATACATTAAGATGGCTTTTACATGTTTGTTAAGACAATGTAGCTTAATGGACTTTGTGTGTAAAACATCATCAATGAACAGTGCTGCACGATGAATTATTCACTGCAGTGTTGTTTAATGTGCTCCATGCTCTCATTTATTTTGCCATTTTCCACACACAAAAAGGCTGTGCACTCTGAAGGTCAGAGGTAAAATCACAGTCTTTACACAGAGACCCCGGAAACATAAATTACTGTAAATAGACTTTGCATCAGCAGAGAACCATTAACCATAAAAGCTACTCTTATGTCCCAGCTGCAAATCTAAGCAGCATTACTGGATGCCACCCACATCCGTCTGATCTTTGGCAGAGAGGACCATTAGTCATGTTGTCCACTCGCTTGAATATCAGTCATAGATCTGTGATCATAATCCATTTCCCTTTTACTCCTAAATCTAAGCAGTCCTGGTCTGGTCTTACTGGAAGACAATATATTTTTGTCTGTCTTAAACAGCAAAAAAACATAACAATATCCTGTAGGGATGTCCCGATACAACTTATTCACTTCCGATACGATACTGATATTGCAGCCTTGAGTATTGGCCGATACCAATATCAATCCGATACGATATCAGCACGAACCATACATACTTTAATTACTTATTTTGTAGTGTGGAATGTTAGAATAGGCTTGATCAAGTGATATTACAGAAACAGAGAACAACAGTCAGCAACAGTCGGTAAGAAAAACTGACCCATTTATTATTAACCAATGGGTTACATAAATTTTAACCTTCAACATAAGAATATTTGATATTTTTATATGTTAATTTCTTACAGTCTATGGTTAATTTCATCAGGAGGACAGTACCAAGTACCAACGGGGGTGTTTTCAGAGTAATCCCGGAGCCCAGGGACCGGCTGTGCAGACGTACTTAAGCTCCGCTTGTGGAGCTTCAGAACACATTTAAAACACAGAAAGCTCTTGGCATGGCTGGTTTTAGGGGTATAATTAACAAACGGAGACTGTCGAAAGTCGACAGGTGGCACTGGCTTATGAAATAATGTTGTTTTAGCAGCTCGCCTCAGGATGAGCTAGCGTGGTGCTAACGGCTAGCTCGCGCTTGCTGTGCGGCTTCTGATTTCAGAGGTTAAAGAAAAATGTTTAACCTCTGAAATAGCAGTAGCGCACACACACACTGTTGTTGTGATCACATGGACTCTACATACTGTACATCCAACACGCAGAGCCCACATGATCACAATGGGCACTGCTGGATGCTGGAGCGGAATGGACTGCTTGTATCGGAGCACTTATATCGGAGTCAGATATAATCCGATACTCGTTTTTTTGGCTGATTTCGGACCAATATCCGATATCAATATCTGATCGGGATATCCCTAATATCCTGCACTGATTTAAAAAACTCACATTTCAGCATGGTTCTTGTCAGGGACAGGACTGGGAATTTAGGTCAAAAGTCACAAAATGCTGTGAAAACAGACTCTGTAGTTCTTACGGTCGTGATGTAATAGACTTTGTTATACAGTAGCAGTTCAAAGCTTTACAATTTTTATTAATTTAGAAGAAAGGTCATGTTATGATTGTTCTGATGAAGGAAACTGAACACTGAAATCCATAAACAAATGTTTCTTCTTGTTGCATTGCACATAGCTATCTAGAAGAACAAGACTTTTACATAAGATAATTATATATCATGAGGTCTTAGAATGACGCTAGCTCTCTATTGTGGCACTTCAGAATAAACCACTAGGACTGTAGGCAGGTGAGCTCGACAGTATTTTCTATAGGGGTGCATAGTAATTAATTAATTCATCTTCTACCGGGTCATAGGTGGGTTACACACAAAGACTTACTGCTGCAAAGTGAAGACCACTAACCATGTGGATGCACAATTTACCTGAGGATAATGAAGGATGAAAAATCACAGTATGATCAAGTGCACTATCTAAATCAAAAAACATTGTGATTTCTTAAGATAAAATATGTGTCAAAATAGCACAATGATGAAATCCTGCAATACTGCAGGAATTCTACAGCCAAAGAAAAATCTGTAGAATCCTTGGCTGAAAATGTGCTTTGTTTGTTGACAGACTCCAAAACATGCCAAATCTTTATTCATTTTCATTATATGTTTTGTCAAGCAATTGACAGTTGGGATGCCAAAACCATAAGTTGTGCCAACTATTAATCGCATCACAATATCTGTCAAAAATAATGGCCATATGATTTTTTTAATCAAATCATGCAGCTCTTAATTTTAAGAAAATTATATCAAATATTAACAAAATTATTACTCACAAAAATGGAAATTCACCACAATCTAATTGTGCTTTTTAAAAAAGTGCTTTTTATCACTGTCTACATATATCATCCTATCCCTGTTGTAACCTTAGCTGACAGCTGAGCTGGACTACTGAAAATCCCATCTACAAAACTTTGAGGTGTCTGTTTAGTTTTGTGCTATTCTTAATTTGTTGCAGGGTTTCTTACTTGCCAGACACTCACAGTTTCTCTCAGCAGCAATGTAGCATTATATTTGGAGTGGGTCAAATTATCAAGCAGCTTTGGCTCAAGCCAATGCCATGGTGTTTGTTCTTTTTCGATAACATTACAGCAGTTTATACGTCGTCTCCTACTTCCAGGTCAAAGACCCGGGAGAAAATTTGTCTCCACTCCGTTTACGTGTAAAGTAATCAAACTTTGAATCAAATTATCTTGGTATGCCAATCGAACTTAGAATAGTTACATTTTACTCAGACTAACATGTTCACATGACACTCAGCAAACCCAACTACCGTCTCAGTCAAACTAAAATCAGACTTTTAACATGCATGCACTGGAGTTTAGAATATTCAAGGTATTCAACAAATAATTCCAGTGACTTTTCAAATTGCTTTTTTGCTCAAAAGGCCAATTTCCATCATCAAAAATACAGAGATGTTATTCAAACTTTTACATTTTAGTCACCTCCCTTTTTTATTCAGTGATATTTTATAGAGATTTATTGTTTTTGACATACTTTAGTTTTCTCCATGTCTCTGACGTGGGGGGAAATATATTTCATGATGATTTATTCTGAGCATATTGAACACAGAGACAAGCAGCTCATCATGACATAGAGCAGTGCTATATCCGTTTAATTCCTAAACTGCTCTGTTTGTACACTACACTGCCAGTCAACAAAATTCAGCTCCAGGCAAGACAGGAAACCAGCAATGAGTCAGTGCCTCTCCACATGCACTGCATATGTCACATAGAGAGCTTTGCTCTATACATATGCAGATCTTGTGTGTTCGCTGCTCAGAAATCTTTATTTTTAGACAGAACTTCAAAGTGGAATGTGTTTTGTTTTTTTTGCTTTTCCCATCCGTATGCTCAGAAAACTAATGAACAGAGAATATAGAGAGTTGAGATGATTATCGGGATCCTGTCATACTTCTGTAAAAGGATGTCAATTTTCTGTCACTATGAAATCAAAGGGGGTTTTTTCGGCCAGCATCCTCAGCAAAGTGCTCAGCTGAGTAATAGTGACATACAGATGCTGTTTTAACACTTTTTCCATTTAGGGCTGCAAAGTTCATGCATTAGAGTCAGTTTTGACAAAACTAATTAATTATCAAAATAGTACATTTTCACTGCCGGTCCAACTTGTCTTTATGCCACTGTGATGCAGAAAATACCTACATGATCAAGCAGTACCTATAAAATACAGTTAATATGTACATGAACTGCTTATAAACAACTGTGATAAAAGGCTTCCGAACTTAAAATACTGGGAACAAGGTTTGATGACATAAAAAACAACCTAATCACACAAACTGAGCAATTTCCTTTCAGTCACTAATAGAATTCTTTGGAAAACAGCAGGTTTCATTGACTTAGCTTAACACAACAGTTCAACAGTAAAAATGGCTAATAAAGCTTCTGAGAGGTAACACTATAAACATTAACTATAAACTGCATTATCATAGCCATGGAAATCTCAAATGTTGGTGCAGACACTAAAGCATCATCAAATTCTAAAAAAGTGGATGTTTCACACCGTCTTCTTCCCTTGCAGCACAAAGCTCTACATCGTCTACACAGTTTCAAGGTTGGCACCAAGATTGGTGTCAGACATTCCGCATCTGACCAAATGTGAAATTGTTCCTGACTTATGGCAGTGAACAGCAGCCATCGAAGTGTTTTTGTGCAAAATTGTGATGTCAAAGTGAGGGAAAGCTTTGAGTGCATGGATATACAAAGCCATAATTTCATCAATTTATCCTACAAGAGATTTGAGTTCATAGTTAAAGTAATGTTTTGAGTTATGGCCCAAAACAGATTTCACTGACCCTGGACTTTGATGTCTGACGACATGATAAAAATCTGATCAGTCCATCATGTAGTCCAAGGGTGTGAAATATGAAGAAATTCTCTCAAGGCTTTCCAGATATAAAACAGAGGGATGAGATGAATGGACAGACAAAACCAGAACAGACACTGCCTCTGGCAATGGGTGTTACCAGCGCTGAGGCTTCAAAAGACAGGAAATATCACAAAACTAAGTTTACCACCTCATGCAGAATCATACAATTATGCACAAGTTCTTACAGTGTCAAACATCAGCAATCAAACCTTTCAACTCAGACAAGAAGCCAAAGAATAACACCCTGATGGAAATCCATAAGGTCCACACCTCACTCACTTGAACCTAGACTCATAAATAACACAAACAACTGCCACAGCCCTTGACTAACACAGTTATACTAATACTAATATATCATGCAGCCCTACAATTAGGGCTAGATTGAACAAGGACTAGTGTGCACTTCATGTTGTAGCCGCTCACACTTGAGACCACTGATCAGACCAAGTCATCCATAAGGCATTTATATCTTGTGGAAGGTAGAAATCAGACAATACATTTTGTTTGCAGCATCACTGATAACTACGCTTTTGTGAAAGTGAGTTCAATCTACAAAAACAGCAGGGCAATTAGTTGATAACCACAAATCTGCAGAGGTAAAACTTCTCTATATTCTTATTAACATTACATATATAAGCAATATCCCCTTACGCCTGGATAACCTATTTAATTATCTCCAACTCTCCAAGGCCTTTTCCAAACAATTCTGTATTTCTATACTCTGCAGTGCCATCCACCTACCCGTCAGCCTGGCTGTCAGTAGTTTTTGTTCCTCCTCTCTCAGGCTATCTACACTTTATTTATTTCGAGGTAGGATTGTCTGCCTGTCCCGTGTTTGGTCTGCATAGCTTGCACTGTGTCTGTCAGATTCACCGTCTTCACCCAGTGTGCTCGACAGCCACACCTGTCTGCTAAGTACGAAGCAGTGTTTCTCCCGTCTGTCTTTATTTGTGTCGTTTGCAGTCTACGAGTGTGTTAAGGCTGGTCGGCTGTGCTGTTGTACCACATGTCGGATAATCAATCTGACACATACATATAGACCCATCAGTGCCGTGACCTTGTCTGGTGCAGTGAAGTCATCTGGTGCAATGAAGTCATCTCCTGCTACATTCTGCTCTGCCCTTGCCTTGGCCTGCATTGCTTTGCTGCATAATGCAAGTTGCACATATAGCCTTGGCAGATAGGAGAGTTAAAAAGTGAGACAAGATTTCCAAAGCATACGTTTGTCCAAACGATGGGGCTGCATCTATTATTGAAACAATTAAAGGAATACTTCACCGATTTGCATGTGGCTTTGTAATGCTAGACTAGCAAAAGTATTTTTTAAAAATAGTGCTTCCCTCCCTATAAAAAAAGTTTCCAATTTTGCCCTACACTGAGTCAAATGATACAATTTGATTTGGGAAGGTTTGAAACTACAATGCCAGCGCCATACTTTTTAGACTCACCCATAGGGAGACAAGACTTCATCCCCAGAATGTAAACACAGTGTCCGCCATCTTTGCTAACAGTTACGCTAACCGGTTCTTGCTCTGCAGAGTAAACTGCGAACGACAATGATCGAATGTAGTTTTCAAACTTATATGGCTGCAAGGGAAAAGACCTGCATTTTGGTGAAAACTAAAAGCCGGCGGGTAGTCTCAGCGAATGCCGGTCGCGGGTGGCGAGTATTTAGTTTTGTATTTTTATATTTTTTATATATTTAATTCCTTGATTTGTATGTTTACACAACTAGCGTAGTGAAGCTTGAGACAGCGAGACTCTTGTGGGGCAGCGAGTGCAGTGCATGCTGGGAGTTGTTGTAGTTCATCTACATGAGCCAAAATTAAATTTTTCTGCCTTTCTCGGCCAAGAAGGCACTTCAACTCAAATATTATTTCACATTTCCACTACATAGATGACCCAGTTTTAATAGACATTCATCTTTCCAACAGTGAAGTATGCTTTTAATCAACTAATTGAACAATGTTAAGAACCCATTGGAGTTTAAAATATACAGCCTATGTCGTCATGTTCAGCTCTACTGCATGAAAAACATTGAAGGGGATGTAATCGACAATTACAACTGAACATATTATCTGTGTCATATATTTTTATCAACAACTGCAGTCATTGCAGCCCTAAATTACAAAGCCTAAAAATGCAGGTATGAATGTTCCAGAAAGAGGACGGAATTCCAAAACACTAGAATAGAATTTATATTGTCTACCTTCCACCATAATCTCTGGCTTTGACAGGTAACCACAAAAATATGTCCAGTACATAAGATTGATACATTTGTGCTACGTCTAACGGAATAGCTCCCATCACGTTCACAAGAACGGGGCGGGTTTATGAACAGACAACCCAATAACATGTGGTAAAGACTTAAGAAATTTAATGAAAGCAAAGTGATAAGCGGATAGGAGAGGGAAATGCACCACGGAGGTATAAATTCAAAGAAAATAAATAAAAATTGCCTTTTTAAATGCTTCTGTAATCTTAATTCATTTTGTGAAGCTGGTTATTTATTTTGAAACAGCACTTTCAAACAGATGTTTTTAAACCCTGTACTTATAGTTGGGAAATTTCCTTTTTATTTCAACCATCTATTGTTGAATTGTAAACTCATTTTTTCCAACTGCTTGATTTATTAAATAATAAAATGAAAACGAAATTAACTTTTCTAATTGTGCAATAAATGTATCCATTAATAAAATGTTAACATGGCAATTCAGGGAGACCTGTGCTTCCCCCCCGTACTTCTCCATGCAAGTCTCAAGTAAAGCATCATTTTTACTCCACCATCGACTACAGTTCTAAGGAACATCTGTACACACTTATCGCATGTCAGAAGCTGTAAGTCACACAGTGGTAGCAAACTGTGGGGAAAGACAGCATGATTCACTTCTGCACTACCAGCTTTAAGAAAGAAATGGCTCAGACAGATAATGTGGCACTTTTCAGGATTCCTTTTCAACAATGCAGATGCTTGTACTGTGATGGTTTCACTACCCTTGCTTCAAGCCAAGATTTTTAAAACCCTAAACAGAAAATATTGCCCAAGGATTTCAGTCTACCCTTGGGCTTGAAAGGAACTACAAGCTCCCTCTATAAATATACTGTAGCTTTGTGCTTGTCCAAAACATCAAAGTTACCCACAAACCATTTCTAAAATTGACCGACAACCAGCTGTGATGTAATATCACCAGATTTCTAGAGGCAGAAGCCGAAAATTAGGACTACAGGGATTCTAATGACTCATTAAATTATTGTGCTTCACATTAGAGCTGCAACTAAAAACGTGTTTATTAACCGATTACTCTGTCAATCATTTCTATCAATTTTGTCCACAAACCAAATCTATTCTGTTTTAATGATTTCTTTGTTATATGGAGCAAGGAATGGAGAAAATGAAAAAAAAAATAAACTTATAACCTTTCACAAAGTGACTTTTGTATGACATAGCACTCTGTTCTTGCAAATAATGATCTCTAAAGAGACGAGGAAAGCGAGAAAAGGAGGGGATTTAACCATGAGGGACATACTAGTTGGACCACAGAAGAAGAGCTGACTCGGCATTAGATCTCTTTAATATTTTCAATTAATCCTATTCATGAAACCATATAGCTTGTGAAAATTGTGGAATTCAAAGAGTTCAGCCTTTTTCCTCATAAAAAGCAAATTCTTCAATTTTGCTGATGACCTGAAATGTTGGTAGTATTTCAGGAACTACTCATCTACTGGGATTTTCATGCACATCCATCTTGGCGGTTTACAAGGCATGGGCAAAAAGAGAATATATTCAGTCACCAAACTTTCTCTGGTTAAATGTTAATATTTTCTAGTTCATTTGCTCCAAATAACAAAGATAATCATTAAATCATGATTGGTTTGTGGACAAAAGACATTTGAGAACTGAGTATTTCCAGGTTTGAAAAACACTGATCAACATTTTTCAACATTTTATTACTCGGTTAATAGTGAATTTCAACAACAAAAAAAACAACAGTTTAATTGTGACAATAATCATTAGTTGGAGCCCTGAACTCAAATAAACCCAAAGCATGCAAAAGAACCAGCAGCAGAAGATCACACTTAAACTAGTGTCCTGTGTTTCTAATAAGCTAGCTTGAGAGTGTATTTCAAACATTTGGACCCAACTACTGCAAAACAAATGCCTGGTAAATAGTAGCTGTAATACTCATAGATAAATCTTCACTCACTCACATACATGGTAAATGATTCAACATTACCAACACGTCAGATGAAAAAGTTAGTGCCTTTCAGTGAGTCTTAGTCCATGGAAAAGAAGTAGTAAGCACTGACTGTACACACACACACACACACACACACACACACACACACACACACACAGCCTTATAGCCAACTTACATAGCAAAACAGCCTGTGACATAACTCTAAAAAAACAGCAATTAACAGCAACAATCAATGCTCAGCAGCTGCCTCACCTTACATCACGTGGTCTGTGTCCAGAAACGTCCACTTCTGACAAACAGGCGCGCGCCGGTGCGGTTATGCTACCTGAAAGACAGCAGAGCAAGCTAGCACCAGTATAAATCCACTATGATAGAGTCATTTTTTTGTTTTTATTCACTTCTCTGGGTTGTTCTGACTGCAGTTGTCATCCCTCTGTCCTCGGTAACGCGTGTCAACCCCTGCGTCTCTTTTTTTTTTAGTTCCCGTAGCTAACTCCTCCTTTCTGAAGCCTGTTTTTTTTTCACCACTTTTATTCACTGATTGAGCAACAGCGCCCCCGGAGGCGACGAGATGAAGTGCAAGGTCATATTGTCTTCACAAGCAAAGCTAATGGACCTTTGGAACAGCAAAGGTTTTCAAGTGCTTGACAAGGAAAAGCAGGTGTTACAGAATACTTTACTCATCACTTTACATATATAATTATTTATCAACAATTACATAACCGTTTAGCCTAAATCAAATGATTAGAGGCAGAACTATCCTCTGGGCTCTATTTACAGCCGTGCTGTCGTGATCGCGATGTTTTGTTTTTACGAAGGTTTCGGGAAAAACTCAAAAGATAACATGTGCATTGTGATTGTGGATTTGAATGGAGCAAGTGTTTTATCAGTAGAACAAATCATTACTAAAAACCCACAGGTAATGGGTCGATACGTTATTGATATTTGGTTGTGAACATTCCAACGCGGATTTAAAATAACTAGGTTTCTTTTTTTGTTATCTTGAAAATGAAAATAAATAGAAAAAATCTCCACTGAGATGAACGCAGTGGTGAGTGTGGTCAGAAGGTTACTGAAGTGCATACGAATCACATCGACTTGAACAGTCTGAGTGGCCTGACCTTATCTGTGGCTGTTAAATCAGCTCAGTATGCAGAGAACGTTAGCCCTCTGCTACCCTCTGCTCTATATGGCCCCTGAAACCATAAAGCCTGTAAAAGTGTTTGACAGATTTCTTTGAATAGTACAGAATAACAGTTAAATAAGTCTTGGTGACACCCCCCCAAAAAAAAAAAAAATAAATAAATAAATAAATAGGTGTCTCATAAAACTTTGCAGTTCTTTGACCTTGGCTCTCGCCAGCCTGCATGTGCCACAGGCAGAGACGAGGCGAAACCACGGCACGAACCGTTTGATTCGTGAAATACCTATAAAGTTGCTGGTGTGACCTTATGTATCAGAGGAAGCGACACCCTCAGGCAAGAAACTGGGCAGACTTTGGCGCATGCAGAGGAGTGATTAGAATTAAATCACAAGGGGGTGGGGGAGAAAAAAAACACTTCTTTTTTTTTCCACCAGAAAGCATCTTGAACGTTTCAATCAGTGTTTCATATTCTATTACAAAGTGGCTTGATTTCAGTGTTTTTCTCTGAACATCGATATGAGTCAAAAAGTGATTTGAGTCAGCTCATTTTTATCTATTTTTAATGATAGATAGATAGATAGATAGATAGATAGATGGATAGATGGATAGATAGATAGATAGATAGATAGATAGATAGATAGATAGATGGATAGATGGATAGATAGATATATAGATAGATAGATAGATAGATAGATAGATAGATAGATAGATAGATGGATAGATAGATAGATAGATAGATAGATAGATAGATAGATAGATAGATAGACAGATAGACAGATAGACAGATAGATAGATAGATGTTGACCTTCTGTGATTTATGGCTTGGAGACAGTGGCATTGTTTCAAAGAAAGGAGGCAGAGCTGGAGGTGACAGAGCTGAAGATGCCAAGATTTTCATCTGGAGTGACCAGGATGGACAGGAGCATATACGAGGGACAGCCCCGCAGGATCAACGGTGGCATAGCGGTTATTTTGGACAAAGGATGTTGAAGACGGAGCTGCGAGGACAGAAGACAAGATGGAGGCAGATCGTCCCCTAAAGGGAGAAGGAAGAAGATGAAGAAGAAGAAGATTTTCTCTTGAACTCTTCTCTGGACAAGACTTCATTATGTTGGAGCATTCACACAGTGTCTATGGAGAGGAGAAATGTAGCTGTCAAATGACCACTATTCACTCACACAGTGATGTTCATGTCAGGAGGACTGTGCACGCTACTCCGAACGCTGTGGCCTGTCTTTCTCTGAAGACCTTCATGCTGGGTTTTTGAGGTCTGCTGAGGTCAACTGTCTCCCAGACGACATATACAACTAAATTGGAACTGCAGATGAGCGTATTCATACTCCAGTTTATGTGATCACGGACTGGACTTTACACGTGTTTGGTGTGTATGTCACCAGAGACCAGTTCTGTGGTTTAAGCAAAATCAGCACTGTGGTTTTATTAACTGTGAGTGTGTGAGTGAAAGTGCAAGATATTGTGGTGTTTGAAGCAGATATTTTAATTTTAGAATTAGTGTGTAGTCCAACTTCACTCTAAAATCACCAAAGATTAGATTATAGTTTGCTCAATTATCTCGGCCCCCCCTGAGGCGTCTGAGGCCAAGTGCTCAGCTTTACTGATTTATCACCTGCTACTCTTTGTAAACCTCTCCAGACCAGAGCGTTAAGATGCTTTTCAGCAGCTGGGCTTAGCCCCGCTTAGTACCAGATGACTCCTCAAGCCCCATGCTGCTTCCAATATCCTAGCACTGCCTGCAGCCAAGCCATAAGTAATACAGAGAGACAAAGCAGGGAGCAGTGGAGAACCAGCAAGAGAGGAAGGGAGTGGATGAGAGGTTGGAGGAGATAAAAGGAAGTTACAGAAGGGATGGAGGGTGAGAGGGAGTGGGCTGGGTGGGAGAAAAAGAGAGAGGGGGAGTTGGTAGTTGGTTCTGAGATGACTAGTTTGCAGAGTCTGCTCCGTCAGCTCTCTCCCTCCATCCCACTGGGACAGGAAGAGATGAAAGTGTGTGGATGACTCACACGGTGACTCGAGCTCCTGCATGGATGACAAGGGGCAATAGGAGGTAGATGGGTTTTGGGTTGGTGAAAATAGACGGAGCTGAACTGCCACCGGTATTCCTTTTGCCACCTTCCCTGTTTGTCAGAGAAACACTCACCCTCAAGTGTTGTACTCTGGAATTCCCTTATCCAGTGTGGCCAAAGCAGGTTCAGACTCAGAGCAGAGAATAAAATTATAATTTTCTGTCAGTACCTGGTAAAGCAGGCAGAGAGTCAATTGGTAAAACAAGCATGTGCGCACACGCACTTTGGGAATCCTGTAGTATGAGTGGGTTTTTATGCACATTTTTGATTTGAGCATGGAAAAAAAAACCCTGAATCAAAACAAAGAAATGCTTGAGGGAGGTAGAAAAGTTGGCATATCAATAAAAGGTAAATGCAAATGAGTGCAAGGCAAACGGATTCAGTAAATAAAGGATGACGTTTAGATATCCAGAGGAGGCATGTGTGGACAGATGAGGAAACTGCTAAAATGTGCGATACATGAACGAGTACGTTCAGCAGCAGTGACAGCACGTCCAGTAAAACCTTCACATGACTTCAACTGCTCGTATCCCATAATTTCTCTCGGACAGGAAGGTGATTTTACCATGACCTTGCCTGGTCAGTGAATGCGTCATTCTCTCCCGCTCTCTCCGTCACAATTGCGGCCGTGCTTACCAGCTGGTTTTCACTCAACTGTCGGATTCTCCCATAATCTGGATCCCATCCAGCATGGTGTCCTCACACTCACAGAAAGTTGCTGAGTGTATTCTAATGTGGATCTGTCACTTTTTGTTTAGGGCCCTGACTCCGTCGTCCTGATTCTGCACTCCCATCTTATTTCCCCTGCTGGTCGTCAGTTATTGGGTTCTTCATAACGATTGAATGAGTAAGATCCAAGCCATACCGCTCTCCTCCTTTGAGACAAGTTCCATACACTTGTCCCCTCTCCCTATCTCCCTACTTGCCTCCCGTTACTGCATTATCTTTATATTTTCAGCCTCTGCTCTCCTCTCTGGAGAATCACAAGGGTCTCTTTGCAGTTTCGTCTCCAGCTGAGAGTATACGTGGTGTTTGGCCCACGATGGTGCGACGTTGTCACTTCTTCTGTGTCGGGGGCATCTTTGGAGGACGGGCAAGTGTTTGTGTTGGGACTGGTCGGGTTGATTGAATTGCCAGACAAGCCTCTAGGCAGAAACAAGACAGAGACACAGAGAGAGAGTGATTTTCCACAACAAGTATGGTAATCAGATGCCCTGAGATTGTCAGAACACAAAGCCAAACAGAGGGGCTGCGGGCGATGAGAGGTGGTCTCTGCTGTCAGTGTGAGTGCGTGCACCTCATGGCTTCATCTAAGCACTGCTACACTTCACCTTCTGTGAAAAAATACTACAGCACAACAGGGAGTCCTAACAATGTGCAAGAGGCAGATGAAAGGAGCATAAGAGTGGGGAAGAAACTTGTATGGAAACTCTCTGAGTGTGTCTCTCTACAAAGATGACAATCTCCCCATACAGCAAAAAAAAAAGAAATAAGAGCTAGTGTCTAAAATTGCTCTGCAGGTGGAGGAGAGTAGAAAATGAAGAGGGAAGAAATCACACTTAAAAAAGCACTTAGGATAATAAAGAGAGGTCAATCACATTCAGAACAGAGACAAGGTGTCTGTGATATCCAGGTCGGATTCTCTCTGGAGGTCTGAATCTCTTCTCATAATGGACTTTTTAATTTGACTGATGGGCTCCCCGTCAAATCCTTGTGCTCCCATGGGGCAGCGGTGGTGTATTTTACGGTCAGAGATGTGAGGCGGATGAAAGGACTTCATCAGGCTTCATAACATTTGTTCTAGGAAGGATGAAGACATTCGTCACTTTGTAAAGTCAATGAAATGGGTTATCTGTTGTTGTCGTTGTTTTGCGCTATTTAAATGACATTGTGATTGCAGGTCGCCGCCTTTACTAACACAAAACATCCCTGGATTCATTGCTTTTTTTTCATTAGCCCGCTGAAACACTTGCATTGTCATCTGTGCAGACATTTTGGACAATGCTATTGCAACAGTTTGAGGAAGGCTTATCTATTCCAACATGATGAGTTTGGTGTGGAAGAACTTGACTGGCCTGCACAGAGCGCCTGACCTCAACCCCATCAAGCAACTTGGGGATGAACTGGAACAGATATTGTGAGCCAGGCCTTCTAGTCCAAAGCTTGTCTTTTCCCAAGCCGTGGTGTGTGTGTGTGTGTGTGCTGAGCCTCCTTTACTTAAAACCTCAGTCTGGTTATTTGCAAGTGTTGGTTCAATGGTGTGGAATGAATCTCTTACCCGCCGGTGTCTCTTCCTTTGTCACTTTCTTTTATCAACATACAGTACTACTTCCTGTAGTATAATTTGTGCACATTTTGCTCCACCACCACTGCAGGAATTCAATGTCAATGGCTTCATCAACATCACTGTGGTAAAACGGAACAGAGGGAGTACGGCAATATGTCTCATGTGTGCCGCGTTTGATCGTTTAAGGTCTAAAAAGACCTCAAACTTTTCTGCAACTCAGAGTGTATACAGGGACAGGGAGAGGGGGAATAAAAACATCAGACGAGCCAGCTTTAGCAAAAAAAAACATGTTTAATCTCTCCTTGATGCGTGTCTATTTACACGTAATAAATCTGCAAAATAGGAAAGAGCAGAATATTTACACGGGCGTGAAACAGCCAAAACCTGTCACAGCAGCTTCAAGTCTGAAACTCTTAAAAAGGTATCAGAATTCATAAAGTATTAAAACTCTTTTAAGTTTTTTTTTTGTTTGTTTTTTTTTCTTACCTTTCTACCTCTCCCTCCCCTTAATCTGTGTGAAGATATTTTATTTCCTGTACTCCTCTGAAATGTACTTTAATCAAAGCGAACCCAGCAGGTGTGGAAATGAAAAGATGAGAAACATCTGAGCCTCGCAGTTGAAGGCAGATATGAAGCCAGAAATGGCGGACGAACGGGGGACGTGTTACGGTTTGTGCGCTGTGGTGGGTGCGAGGCGGCGTCACGTTCGAGGGTGCAGCCCATGTGGGAAACAGAACATTCCTGTTACACTTCGGAATAGAGAGAACCAGGCTAGCAGCTCCACGTTAAGTCTCAAACCTAGCTAACTCTCTCCCAGCTTCAAACTTAATGTTATTTTTCCTCAAATATATTTAATTTTACACGCTAAATGTGTTATGCTGTGTGTGTTTGGTGTGAACGCAGCATTAGAACGTGTAATTATTTCTTTATAAACAGAGCCAGGAAGGCTCTTACCTATTGTATACTAGGCTAGGCTAAAACGTAGGCTAAAGCTAAGCTATTAACCTAAATTCACTCGAGTGAGGGAACGTTTCACAAAAGTCTGCTTTGTTCTTCCAGATAAATAAACTGTTGGCAAGATGTACATTAAAATATATTTTCTATGACCAATTTGAACTCCTACTATGTGGAAAAATAAATATTTCATATGGGAAGGGGCTGACAAGGCACGGGGGACAGTTCTGCGTTGGTCAGTCTCTGAGAATGTGTCTCTCTCCCTCTCTTTCTTCATCACTGTCTTTTTTCCTGTCTGGAGAAAAGTGAATACCACAGATGCAACAGAATGAAAAATGAAGCGGTAACATTGCCTTCAAAGCATTTCATCTGCTCTGCCCAAGTCTTTTTTCTTTTTTTTTTAATAATCTTTTCCCACCCCAACAACAGACGAAGCAGAAAACAAGAAGCAAAGCTAAGAAACAAAAGCACCAGAGACCAAGTGGGCCCTTCTCTCCCACCATCAACATTTTTTCTCTTTTCACATTCTAGTCATCAACAATGGCTCGATAGGCCTTTTTACTCTTCCCAGATCACTGAAATCATCTTCAGAAATCTTCACCAGACATCAAAGATCCACATCCTCAGACTTTCATCCAGTTAAATGGGACAAAATGTGTTAATGAGAGCCTGTACATGCGTTAAAATACATCAACGGAACCTTTATTTTCTTTTGTTCTGTTACGACAAAACTGGAAATCCTTGTTGTGGAAGTACTGAGAAGCAGATGAATGGATCAGAGTCAACCTCTCTTCTGATGTGCGTGAAGAAAGCTTTGGTCAGCCGCCCTGTATGTTTCTTTTTACCCTGTGTAGATCAGTGGTTCAAGTATGGAAGCACATACAGTACGTTTCAGCCTGTCGTTGTCAGATGGAAACACCGTGTCTTAGAACAAACTACAATAAAATGTACACTGCACTTTTAAAGGGTTTCATAAAACATCGAGATCCATCGAGAATTGAGATACTGTTGTCGGTCTCGGACCTTTTTACTTGTCAGCAGCAATGTGTTTTTGCAGGTTTGTAAGTCATATTTGAAAAAAAACAAAAAAAAACAAAGAGTTGCCATTCCTTCAAACGGTTATGGATGAAGAGGATGGAGTCGAATTTCCAATAAGAAAATAATAATGTTGCAATGGTAGGGAATATATATATATATATATGTATATATATAATTTGTTATGACGCTAAGACATGTCATTTGATTCATTCTATTCTTACTAATCTTTTAAAACGCACGACAGCTAGACCATAATCTTCCTGCAGGAGCTAATATGATATGGTTTGTCGCTATGTGATTACTTCCTGTGACATGAAATGATAGCTCATGTCATTCTCACAAGAACTTCATTTTCATTTTCCAGTCGCTTCAAACACGAGGTTTGGACTAAAGGCCGTGCTGCTCAAAAGACACAAACCAAAGGGCGTGAAAATACTGAAATATAAGGCTTCTTTCTGTAAAACTGAGCTGTTTTGTTCTGCTTCTCCTTATAATCGACATTGATTAATGATTAAAGATGGGATCTGTTCATTGGACATTGGTGTCTTTTCCAATTTGGTACATTTGGACTTTTCAGTTTGGATAGAAATAACAGAAATTTAAATTAAGTTCCCTCTCCTCCTGTCTCATTTATTATTCCATTGTTAAATCGGTGTTGAGATTACCTAAATTTTCCGTAATTGGTTTGAAAGTCCAAAGACATTACATCACCATTCCATTCACACCCATATTGGTTTGAAAGACTGCTGTTGCGGCACGTCAACGTTCGGTCTCATAAAAGAACGTGAACTTGCAAGTATGCTGTGAACTGAAAAAAGTCTTTTTCTATGACCTATTAATCTAAGTAAGCATGTACTTGTTCAGCATCTGCTCCATCAAATGTTTCTTTGAGGTGTAGCTCACAGCTCACGGCAGATGATTTGCTCCCAATGGCTTAGAAATGATGACGCAGCGCTTTCTTTGCTGCGCTGGACTGTACTAAAGAGCACTGCACTCACTGCAGTCACAGTGAGTGCTCCATCATCACCATCAAAGAAGGAAGTTTGTAGTAACTTAGCGTAGAAGGTGGGAGGTCATTTAAAGGTTAAATGAAGTAAACCAGCAGCCCTGGTTTGCAAGGTCTCTGCAGGTCATGTGAGGTCAATCTGAGGGAAGCACTGTTGATGAGGAAGAATGAAGAATGTAGTAGCGGTTTCCTTAAAAGCAGTAATGTTGTCAAATTTGACCCACTTCCTTATCACCTTATTTCTCTGTAAATAAATAAAAAAAAAGGTATAAGCAGAGGAGATTTGTTCGAAATTCACCGACGTGGCGGTTACTCCGCTTCTCAATAGATGGACGACAACATACTGTTTGGTAAACATTACCCTGGATTGTTTACCATCTATCAGTGTTTTTCTTGCATGTTGCAGGACCGTCTTTATTAGTCTTGTAACCCTTTTTACAGTCACCGGAGAAAGGAATGTCTTGTTAATGAATGCACGTTTTTTGTTTTTTTTTCCGCGGCGCTGCGAGTTTATGTGGAGCAGCTTAACGTACTTAACTATTTTTTTTTTATACCCCTGTAAAACCACACACACACAAAAAAAAAAAGGCCTTCACCTGGTACAAAAACACTCACGTGAATCAAGCTTCATTTCATTATCGCTTCGTAAAACCACGTTCACATTTCATAAGTGGAGCCTTGAGCTTTTACCGTATTCACTGCAGACAAAAAGAAAACAAAAAAAAATCACTGTTTTTTTTTTTGTTTGTTTCACACAAAAACTAGCCTTCTTTTTGGATGGCACGTGTTTGAAACAGGAGGGAAGTGTCTGTAAAACGAGATCGAGGAGTGGCAGAGCAAAGGCGGGCCAAGGTTCAGCGTATAGGTGACCGTCTCATGCCTCGAGAGTCGTCTGCAACCAGAGAGCAATGAGTCTGGCCCTCCACAGAAATGATTTCTCTGTTTCACCTAAAAACTGCTGTATTTGGTTTCTTTTAAACAAACACAAAAGCACTGATCGGCTGATCACTTGTCCTTTTACTACCTTTCGAGCCACAGATGTAGCACAAAACTGCCCCAAGACTTGAAATATAGAAAGTGTTCATCATATTTACTATATATATATATATATATATATATATAGATTTACCTGTTGTTTTTTTTCCGCCGGTTATCTCTTTTTTTAAACTCTCACTTTCAGTCAGTAAGCATGACAACATTTTCATAATAGTACATTTTTATCTAACGAAAAGAAGTCTCTTTGCACTAAACGACATTCAACGGAAAACATGGCACAGGACGACTTTTTCCTCGTGTTTTTCGGAATTTTTCATCTCGGAAATATCAAATCCTATTCTCAAAACTTATCTTTTGTACATTAAAATGGAAAACCAACCAAAAAAAAAAAGAAAAGAAAAAGAAAAAAGAAGTTTGTATTTATAGATCTATATATATTCATATATCCTCTTCTCTCTTTTGATTTAACTTTGTTGTGCAAATTCAGCAGTAACACAAGTGGCACAGCACTGGGGAGAGTAGGCAGTTGAAGGGGCAACAAAATTAAATGCAATAATGAAAAAGAAGAGTGGAGACGTCCTTTGTTAAAGGTGGGAGGAGTCGGGGGAGAGTTTCCCTGCAATGTCCCTCCTCCCGGTTGCTCTGCTGTGGCAGCAGTCTTGGCAGTTTTGCCGCGCATCCACCCTGCTGAAGTGCCTTTGAGCAACGCAATGAATCTCTCCCGGCTCCATGGTTGCTGCTCTGTAAGTGTCCCTGACCGCTCACCTCTCTCTGCAGGACAGCGACAGAAGAGAAGAAAAAAAAAGAGGGATCAAGTATCAGGATAATCTATCCTGGATTTTGAGCTGAGCCTTGGCTGTGGAAAGCTCCCAGCTGGTGACCTGACCAGCGAGAAGAGTTTTGGTCACCACTGTGCATGTACCACTCCTGATTGTGGCCTAAGTACCCAGCTGCTGCTCCCTCACGGACTCTAGATGTGATGAGGGCCTTGATGAAAACAACCCCTCTCCTGAGCTGAGGACTAGATCTGCTGAGGCTGATGGTGCATTTGATTTTGGTTGTTCATGACAGGGTTGGTGGCTCAGAAGAATAAGAAAAAAAACGACAAAAAACAAAAACAAAAACAAAAGGTCAACCCAGCCGGCGGGGCCTCAGTTCCAAACTCTGCTGTCTCTCCAGTGTGCTGCTGCTGCTGGGTGCCTGTGTCCTGGCAGTCTTTTCCTGCTGCTGTCGGTAGTTGTTTGTGAGGGCGACAGACTTCAAACATCGAGGGTTAAAAATGTCACGGGCGTCAGAAGGTTGTCAGGGAAGGCGTGTTGGTTGGCCGGGTTCTCCGCCGGCCAAGGCGCGGGATTGGCCGGTCCTCAGCTAGCCAGAGCCATGGTGTCGATCACCTGCTCCAGCTTTCCCCGTAGCCGCTGTCTGCGCGACTGTTCGTCCTTCTGTAACGCCGAAAGGATCTGGAAAAACAAATATATGGAGAAAGATGTTGTTAATCTAAGACTCCCTGCTCGTGACCAGGGAGACGGTTGGTGGGAAAGTGAGGAAGCAGCGGGTACAGTATGTGCAAAAAGACGACATTTACATGTGCATTTGTCTTCTCTTAGCACGTATGTATGATAGTATGTGTGTGTGTGTGTGTGTGTGTGTGTGTGAGGTCAGGGCACATGCTCGAGGCAGCAGCGGTTGAGCAGCTGCCTATATGTGGATAATAGGCTGTAATGAAGGGAAGCATTTTGGCTTGAATGAAGACACCTGCAAGCAGCCCGGGTAACGACTGTAATACTGCTGTGAGGGGAGGGAGGGAGGGAGGAGGAGGGAGGAGGGAGAGGAAAGAGGCTGGCACATCTCATCGCTTGCCACAAAAAAGCACGATAAAGTTGGGGAGAGCAGCAGTTGAAAAGGACACGTGGCTGTCCATCAGAAGCTGGAGGAGGAGGAGGAGGAGGGTGAACCGACGTGACTCATGGGAGGAGAAAATAAAGAGATGGAGAGGATGAAGGATAATGAGGCGGGGAAAGAGAGAGAAGAAGCGATATGGCGATGGAGGAAAGATTAAATGGCTGTGGGGGGAGAGGAGTGGGTTGTTTCTTTCAGTCGTTTCAGTCTTAATGGGTTAGATGAGGGTGGACGGCACAGATTTAAGGCTAAATTATCAGCCCTCTTAAAATAGGACATTTAGCGCATGCACACACACACATTCTTGTACAGCATCCTTAGTGAGGACAATAGACAGAATGGATCCACTGGTCTTAAACTTAATCATCATAGTAAATCCCTAACCCTAAAACCAAGTCTTAGCCCTTTAACTCTGTAACACCTAAGCTTCATAATGTCTGTCTCCGTCCGGACTTTTCTGCTTATTTTAACCATAAAAGGACCAGAAAATGTCCTGTAATTAAGTGTTTTGCCCATTTTTCCAGAATAACTTTCAATATCTGGCAGTTATTTACAATTTACTGCATGTTGAAATAGTGTATTAACAACTTCAAATGAAGAAAAACACTGTAGACATTACATTCTTTGTCTCAATGTGCAAAAAACAGGCCAAAAAATGTAAGTTTGTTTCAGAAACCATTGGAATTTTTCACGCACTTACGGTAATGCAAAGTGCGCTTGTGCAAACGTGTCGTCTGCGATACGCTCTGCGTTTAAGGGTTCAGTTTGTAGGGACGAGCCAAAATGTCCCCACAAAGACACACATGCATGCACGTTCAGTGGTAACAAATAACACGCACCATGCAATTTATAAGTGTACACAAATGACTCTGCTGTGTTCCGCTCAGAAACAGGTGAGTCTTAATGTACAGCTCAACAACAGCAACGACGACAAAAAAAAGAACATTTTGTACATTTGAAATATTTCCTTTCTTCCCCAGAGTTAATTGAGAAACCGTGTGTGTGTGTGTGTGTGCGTGTGTGTGCGTGTGTGAGTATGATGCCATGGCCAGCAGCAGCAGTGGGTGTTTTTAGCTCAAACACTGAAAACAGTGGGGAAGTAACAAAAATCCACCTTGCAGCATTTGTAAAGCTCACTAATTAACATGTCATATGTATGTTTCTGTAATCCCTACAAACCCCTCATATTTTGGGGGTACACACAGAGGAGAGAGGCATTGATCTTATCGTTTAATAGCTCAAACCCTTTATCGGATGAACCGCACACTCCTAATCTGTGCAGAAATGTCGACTTTTAATCAGCTGGCCGAAGCTGCGAGACACTGTACATGTAGGACTTTGGGGGGGAGAAGGAAAATCACATAAATTCAATGAGGCTCCATTAGGTCCTTAATGTGCTGAGCTCATGCCTTAATGTGCATCCTAATGGTGATAATACCTTCCAGCCTGTACCAACGTGGACTGCTTATCACTGTAATTGAATTAAAATGACCTCACGGTATTAGTCAAAGGCAAAGTAGTGAGGAGGGGGAGCGGTGGTGGCGGTGGTGGTGGTGGTGAAGGTAGTGGGTGTTGTTAGGTTGAGGGAAACCCACCTCGTCTTTGTATTTGATGATGTAGGAGTAGATCTCGTGCAGCGCCGACATGCTGTTGAACTGACTGAGGTGCAGGCGGGACTGCTCTGCTAGGTAGGCACTCATGTCCTGATCACTGATGGCCGGCATACGGGAGATATCGGAGTAATACCTGGAAGAGACACATTTATTTATTTATGTATTTATTTCTTTATTTCTCTGTGTTTGATATGAATAGCATCACACATGTGTTTTTATTGCCAAGTATACATCGTTCCATATCAAAATGTGAAAACGTCATCATGAATATCTTAACCGCAGTATCAAGATGGAATATTGTGTTATTTTAAGATCATATTGTCAACATGCTACTGAAATAGCATGTTGTTACAATGTTACATTTAAACCACTGTCAAAAGAGTTCACACAATGCATGATTTTCTTTGTATTTCCCAGTCCAGCGGTGTTTCGATGTCTTGTGTCACTTTGCAGCAGGACACAGGAAGTGGTTTATTTTAAGGGGAAAACCTGCAATAGTAAAGTGAGACAGCCGCAAACAATACAGTCATTCGACAGTTTTATGAGATAAATGTTTCTTTGACCAATCATAAGGCAGTTCAGTGAGAGAGAGAGAACTGTGGTTGACCAATACACTTTATTAATCCGCCTATTATTACAAATTATAATCTCAAAGACTAAAGACCATTAGTGTTGTTCTGGTTACTGTAGTTAAGCAAAGTTTTTTTTTATTATTTCTCAGAATTGTGTTAGATGGAGGAAAAAGAAAATTATGTATACATATCCAAATACTGTATATATATATGTGTATATATATATACATATAAATATATATGTGTGTATATATATATATATATATATATATATATGTATACATATATATATATATATATATATATATATATATATATATATATATATATATATATATATATATATATATATATATATATATATATTTATATATATATATATATATATATATATATATATATATATAGTGGAGCGTTTCAAAGAGGGAGATATTGCTTCACATCATGCTGCATATGAAACGTGAGAGACTATTTCCTCAGCCTTCTTGTCTCCCGCAGCGTTACATTTACAAGTGTGGAAAGTGATATGGTTCAAAAAACTGAAGATAGGAGGGGCAGGAGGGGGTCAGAAAGGCTGAGTGTTTTTTTCTTCCCTAAATGAAAGACAGACTAAAATTGGCAGGCATCAAAGAGAGGGTCCTCTCTCCTGAAAGCTGTCATAATGAAAACAAACGCGGAGAATAAACTTTATCCATTCACGGCAGTTGACGCCTGGACCACAGCGGCAGTCCTGACACCCGGTAAACAAAAGGAAATGAATGGATGGGATTATTTATTGATTCACTCATTTCCTTTCAGTTAAACCTTTCATTAGATGGAGGAAAAAGAAAATTTCCTCCATCTAACGATGGTCACAGTGTCACGGTCCCCTCTGGATCTCCGTCATCCACGTCTTTTTGTGTGTGTGTGTGTGTAATTATTGCAGGCAGCGTGAGTTTTCCAGATGGCCTCCTGTAATATTTTTTTTTTTTTACAGAACGCTGCTGCTGCTGCTGCTGCTGCTGCTGCTGCTGCTGCACTTTGTCTGTAGATTTTTCATCTGTCGTGGCAGCGACGTTTGGACTCCCTTCAGACAGATGCTCCGGCACAAAGAAAATACATTTAGCCCAGGTTTAAAGCAGCAGCACAAGCCCGGTTCTGACAAGAGGGAAGTTTTCGTGACTCACTCCCTGACGTTCTTAACTACAAACTCACTGGATTCACGCTCAGCAAAACGTCTGGCAAGAAAATGACATTCAAATGTACGGAAATTGTGACTCTTGCAAAAGAGATAAGATACTCTCACCTAAACGAAATAGAAAACAAATCAATTTGTGTCCTACAGTGAGGTTCACGAAGAGGAAGCATTGACAGTGTTTCCCATTAGTTGTTGCCAGATGAAGGACTTTCGTCTGGCTGCGTTTTCACTATTCTCTTGTTTACCATATTATTTTGAGGTGATGGGCACAGTTGGAGGTAAAAAGAAAATCAAAAACACTACTGAGAGAACTTCCTTTACCCACATAAAAATTATAATAAAAGATTAACACCCCTTCCCTTCCTACATTTACACTTTCCCTACCAGCCCGAATGTTGACTGTTGCAACAACAGCCTTCACATTATCGACTGAGTGGTGTTGTTGCTGTTGACTGCAGCAGCAGAGGAGCAAAAACACCAGTAAAAGCGAGGCATGCAGGGAATAGCACAGCATATTAAGATTATATCCCAATATTGAGCTGCACCTGAACCTGTTGGCGGGATCCGTATGTGAACTATCTGGAGGTTTACTGCAGCAGGGCAGGCTGAGGTTGCGTTTGGGGTGAGGAGGCACCAAGAGAGACGAGCTTTAACTGCACCCAATTAACCTTCACCTATGAATCTGTATCTCACGCCGCCTCCGGATGCTCTCAGCGAGACTCAGGACTTACTGTAGCACATTCAAGGATGCGGCTGTCAAAGTGCACGAGTGCCACGGCAGCAGGAGGGAAAAAGAGGAATGCACTTTGGACACTTTTCCAGCTAACACTTGTTTCACTCGTAATTATTCCCATTGGCAGTTGGCGTTTTCTGCCCCGTAAGCGTGATATCTTGGCAAGCGGAGTATCATTACATGATGTGGGAGAAACGGCGAAGCGAAAATGTGAAAAGAGTCTGGGGAGTATCAGTCCAGAAAAGCTATTTAGAAACTATGGGACTTATCTCAGAGAGCAGAAACGATGACTGCGGAAAGAGTTGCAACACTCTGGCACTGCATAAAAGACGCAACATGAGGCGGCAAATCCTTTATTCACCTGTTTGTTTTCCTTCCCTGAACCTCATGTAAAAAAATCAAAAAAATCACAGTATATTCGTCTTGGACCTGAATTTATAAGGTCAAGTTTAACATGAGCTGACATTAGCGATGATTTCACACACCGTGCATGTACGACACCAATCAGACGCAACATTAACACCGGTAACTGGTTTTAATGTTGCGTCTGATTGGTGTACATTTTATTTTTAGACGCCTCGGGGCAAGGTTGCCGTAATCACGGAACAGGATTGCTTTACACTAATTTAATCTCACTCCATCTTCAGTGACATTCTTCAAGTGTTGCTACCAGATGCATTTCAGCTCGTTATGTTCCATGTTGCACTTGTTTTGATTAACTTAAGACATGTGTGTGCGCGCTTGCATTAACTCAGCGGGTTCGGCTGATTTAAACTCTGACTTACCTCTCCACCCAGTTCTTGTAGTTGGGGATGTCTTTAGCGTAGAGGAGCTTATTCGAAGGCGAGTCTTTTCCCAGTTTGTGTTCCGACGTCGAACAGGAGTCCATGAAGGTCTGGGCCACCACGGACAGACACGCGTCTGTGATGCTGTTCTTGTGGATGTCGAATACAAATTGGGGGTTCTTGATCACGTTCACCCAGAACCGCAGAGGAAGACTGGACGCGGGAAAAGAAAAACACATGTTTATTAAAAGCCATATTAATCCTCTCCTTCATTTTTATTGGTACTGGTGCTTTTTTTTTTTTACAAACTCTTATGAATTCCTTTGATGACTTACCAGACAGTAGCAGATGGGATGTATAACACTAGCATTATCACCACATCCTGTGACATAACTTACTCGTTTACAAGGCCGTTTAAATGCTCCTTGATCGCATATTTACCACTGTAAACGTAAAAGTCCTGAGCCCCCATATAAACAAAGTTATTTCAACGATCCAAAGTCATTTAGCTGAGAGACACTTTTGACCGGATTTGTTTATTACAGAAGTGGATGTCAATTTCTAAACGATCACAATATGTTCCGAGAATAAGAATAAGAGAGAAACTAATGAACAACTGTCCATCAGACTTGTCTCAAGTCCAGCGTGTTGTTGTGAAATTGCTTGTGTGTGACATGAAATCAATTCATGAAAGATTAAGACAAATCAACAAATCATCACGTCTATATGTATGTATGTATATATATATATCTATATATCTATATATATATATATATATATAGATATATATATATAGATATATTTATATATGTATATATATATATGTATTATAATAACAATTTTCTAGGTATAAAGAGATTAATTTACCAGTTGCTCTTCCAAGTGTGTCGCACGTCGTAGTCGTTGATCGAGTGTTTGTCGGCCTGTTCGTCCAGGAAGTCGAACATGTACTTAATGGCCAGTGGCAGCGCGCTGCCTCTGTGGGCCGTGCTGAAGATGGTCTCGAAAAGGTCGTCCACAAACTTCTGTAACGTACCCTGAGTGGCAAACGAGGAGGAAATGGTTAGTGAACAGTGATGGAAGTGCACACGTCATGTTGTTTGTGGAGCTCGAAACTCAACTCTTTCAACTGATTCTACACAGCAAATGCATTCTATAGGCAGTTTCTTTCCGATTTCTTTTGACATTTTGAATACAGACTGTAATAATGTCTTACTATGAGAATTTCCATGATGTTATTTACGATGAATTCACCTACCGCCAACCTCAAAAAAACACACCAATATTAGTCTGATAAGTGAAAGTGTGAAATGTAGGGTGTTGGATTCAATCCAGTGACTTTGACCGGTATCGTATCCCCTCGTCCCCGACCAATACTACATCTGCTTTACTTTTAAATTTTTAAGGAGGGGTAGATCTTGTGAAGTCGTACACAGACGGTAGAGAATGATAAATAGCAGTTTCATAGCGCCGTGTGACAGGCTGTAGTGGGCCATTTCCAGCTGCTTGTATCCACAGCCCCTGAATGGGCCATATGTGTGTGTACTATTTTCAGTATGAATGGCCCCAATGTGAAGGAGAGTGATAACTTCAGCTCTGTGACTGCCAGGGTCTGGAAACACAAGCAGGAAGCTCAGCTCTGTGGTTGGGATGCTGTACCCGGGTGACAGTGCTTCACCATAAATGTAAGTGAATTTCCCTAACAGCACATTTTGTTTCGCCGACTTCTCCATCTGGCAGCATCTATTACTGCGGAAATGTTTGGGAATTGTGTTTAGTTGTGAAATGGAACAGCAATAAATAAATTCCATCCCAGTGACGGATCAAAGCCCTGAGATCTGCATGGATGAGACGTCTAGGCAGGCGGGGGGGGGACATAGACAGCCATGGACAGACAAGGACGAGATGAGCTACTCAATTGCATTTGCCTCTCAGTTTTTTCCACCATGCATGGCCAAATCTTCAATCCCTCAACAAATTACCCCTCTCCTGACACCGCCTGTATCTGCCTCCCTGCTCTCGACACCACAAACCCCACCTTCTATTAATCTGTTTTCTCTTTCTGATTACGGGTGTAAATTGAATCGCCGACACGCTTGTAACTGCTCCATTTTCCTCGGTCCCCCTAAAATTAGGGAGACAATTAACTGAGGGACACGCAGGGAAAGACAGCTGAATTGTCTGAGTTTTTCAGATGATGGATACACAGTATTGTATTTGCTGGTGTGTGTGTGTTGTTCAGGCTAGAATAAGATTAAGGTTATGTGAGGGCATCTATCTATCTATCTGTCTGTCTGTCTGTCTGTCTGTCTGTCTATCTATCTGTCTATCTATCTATCTATCTATCTGTCTGTCTATATATCTATTTATCATCTGTCTGTCTGTCTATCTATCTATCTATCTATCTATCTATCTATTCTATCTGTCTGTCTATGCTGTCTATCTATCTATCATCTATCTATCTATCATCTATCTATCTATTTATCATCCTATCTATCTGTCTATCTATCATCTATCATGTCTGTCTGTCTGTCTATCTATCTATCTATCTATCTATCTATCTATCATCTATCTATCTGTCTGTCTGTCCTTGTCTATCTATCTGTCTATCTATCTATTTATCATCTATCTATCTGTCTGTCTGTCTGTCTATCTATCTATCTATCTGTCTATCTAGTCTATCATCTATCTGTCGCAATCTATCTATCTATCTATCATCTATCTGTCTATCTGTCTCTTTCTGTCTGTCTGTCTGTCTATCTATCTATCTATCTATCTATCTATCTATCTGTCTGTCTGTCTGCCTATCTATCTATTTATCATCTATCTGTCTGTCTATCTGTCTATCTATCATCTATCTGTCTGTCTATCTATCTATGTATCTCCCTCCATCCACATCCATACAGAATGTACTGTATATAAAACACAACACAAGCAAACAGTTTGATTTACAAATTGAGGAGAAGACAGTGATCAAAACAAGGTACAGAAAAATAAGATGTAATAATACGAAGAAGGTACTCTAATTTTTCTCTCTCTCGACACGAAACTACTTCACGTTTAAGAGCAGTCACTCAGCTGAAATCAGACCAAATTGCCATCGTTTCGACCTCCAATTTGGGTGATTTTTAAAATGTCTATACTTGAAGCTTCTAATATCACCCAGACACTTTTCATGTGGCCTCACGAAGCTCGTGTTTGCCGTCTACTTCAGTGCGGCCACTGAGAGACAATGGTTGGACAAAAGTATCCAACAAATTAATATTCGGAAATGTCAAATGCAGAATACACTCAAGGATGTACATGTACGGTCTGATGGACCTTGAATGTGGAAGTAACAAAGGGTCCAAAGTTAGTTAGGTCAGTTAGTCTCTCCTGAAGTGAAACAAACATAATATTTTAATACTAACCAAACAGTTGGAGAGGGTGCAAGGATAATATATTTTAAAGCCAATATCCGATGATACTGATATTAATGTGTAATATTACGGAGTGGGAGAATGACACGTAGAAGGGACCTCATAGAACGTATTTTCTTTTTATCATTTTGCTATTCTGTCACTTGGTGTGGACGGTTGAATTAATGAACAAAATTAAATAATTATTTCATAAAAGTCAGCAATATCACCTGGTTTTTTAATGACACCGCTGTATCAACTGTTACTTGGGACACCAACTCAACTTAATTCTAATAAGCTGTGGTTTTACCCGCGGCCTCTGGCGTCGCCATGGAAGCTTTACGAAGCTATTTCTACGATACCGGATGATCTTCTGTAGGTTTATACTCAACAAATAATAAGACGTAGGGACGCTTTGGTGGATTCTTCAAATGTAGGGTTTCCTTATTCCTCAGAGAAGGAAGACGTTTTTATTGCATCTTGTTTAATGATCAAAGCATTTCATTCAGGACGGACGTAAATGTTTGACCATAATTAAGGTCCATATAGCATAAAACTTCACTAGTACGTAGTTCTTTGCATCCCCGGGTCTTACCTTCGTTGCGAGCAGCCTGGTCAGGTAGATCTCCGAGACCATCTTGCTGCCCCGGTCGCCCTCCCTCTGGTCAGAGTGGTCGTGGTTCTTCACCAGATGCCACAGCTTGGTGCCACTCTCCAGGTCAGGAGTGATCATCGGCGTTCGGGATCGCAGGCTGTCTGGACTGCTGGCCGTCCTCAGCATGCTCTCTACATCCAAACACACGTGAGAGAAGGATTACGTCAGGCTCCTGTAGAAACCCCGTCATTCTGTGAGTGTTTTACCAGGACAAAATATACCTGCTCGCCCCCACTGGTTTCTCTGTTATCTGTGTCAGTTTTATTATTCATGGTGTGGGTGTCAAAGTTGATTAGAGTGAAGCAAAGAGATGCATATCTGTGAGTGTTCCATTTAGGACTAAAAGGGGGAAGAAGGGAGCAACGGGAGCAGGGAGGTGAGGTGCACAGGGGGAGATGACTATCTGCTGAGTGGCTCCTGCTCTTGGGATAAAGAGAGGATGTGGAATGGATGGAAGAGAGATAAAAGAGAGAGAGAGAGAGAGAGAGAGAGAGATGCTGATGCACGTTGCAGCTCTTTTATGTTTGGTGAAATGATGGAGAGGTGAGAAGAGGAGAGAGTGAATGTGGTGGAGATGACGGGGGAGGTGGTGGGGTTTGCTAAATGGACAGAAAGACAAAACATCTGGGGAGAGGAGAGGACAAGGAGAACATAGAGTAGACACATGAATGAGGCTGAGTGGGATGGTGTCTCGTGTTGTTGCTCTTTTCAGCAGGGTGCTGAGTGGCTTTGATTCCAAACCTATCATTGCTACTGGTGGTGTGACATTAAGGCTTGTTCATGAGCGCGAGCCACTCTCACTCACTCACACACACACAGAGCGAACATAAACACACAGCCGACAAACCATTGAAAGAAAAATTTATTCAGTGTACGGCGACGAGTTTTAGCCGCTTGAGTTATAATCAAGAGGTTTCAGAAACTGGATCGACCTTAACTACCGTACGTCTCAGTGTAGGTGGCGGAAACGATTCTTCTGTTCATATTCAAGTCAACAACTTCCCAAATTGAAAAAAAACATTATATACTTCAATAATAATTACAATCTAAAAAAAAACAGAATCACACAACTACTTTAATGCTAAAGAAACACGCAGTTCAAAACCCCGTTTACAAAATGAATGGATAGATCAAATCGAATCATTTGTTTGGTTGTTATTGGCCTGATATCAGTGTATTATTGCAAAACAGCTATTTCTTTTCCACTGTTCCGTATATTTCCATAAACTCTGTAATAAGGCTTGGCAGGGCAGCAGCAGACCCAAGTCTCAAAGATAGTGTGTTGCATAGCAACCGTATCACACGCCGTGCTGCGCGGCTGCAAAGAGAAACTTTATTTCTTTATTTATCATTATTATTATTTTTTTAAATGATGCTTAATGAAAACTTCATTAAAATGTGTCTCTATAACAAATGAACATTTTGGGGAGAATAGTTCAATCCAGGGCCATAATATGTTGTGTTTATGTCACTGCTATAACAGTCTTGCGTGACCTGTTGCTTAAGTACATCATACACTGGCACAGGTAGCTGCTTGTTTAAGGTAATTATAAGATATGTCACTTATTTCTACTGCCCCCTAGTGCTAGTGCTCAGAAAAGAAATCCATCAGCATAAGCACATTGGTTATTTTTTTCTGGGCCGATCTTCAGAATAACCTCTAAAGCCGTTTTGCTGACAATTTCCACTTCTACATGTATCTCCATTGGTTTCACTCTCAGGTGATATCACCAGTATCTGAAAATCACTATTATTGCAAAGTCTCATGTTGCATTTCATCCAATGGACGAACACACGTTCACATTTTATGTAAAGAAAAACAAGAATTCGACTCCAAATGTCTCATTTTTCTTGTCATATGTAGTTTATAGCAGCTCTGGAGGCAATTATAGCAGAAATATACTGCATGCGTGAGGGTTATCACCTGCTTAGTATCAGACAAGTGTTTGTTTTTTTTCCCTACACATTTATCTTTATCGACATAGTCTAATTTTCTGGTGAAGAATAGTAAATTGATGTAGGGGCCTCAGTCTATCTGTTTATCTGACTGCCAGCTATTCTCTTTCTCGCTGTGTGTGTGTGTGTGTGTGTGTGTGTGTGTGTCAGCTGGGGATCGAGGCATCCACTCTAATGCCTGTCATTTATGGACTGCTTGGAAATAGGTGTGGAATAGCCTTGGCCTGGGCTGATAGCAGCGGATAAAAAGAATTGCCATTCACTCAGAGGGAGGTGAAGAAGAAGAAAAAAGAAGAAGGAATGGAGCCCAATCATGGCCGTGAAAAACAAAAAAGAACGAGCAAATGAAAGTGATAGAGGGTGCTGGAAGGAGGCGGGCGGTCAGAGAGATGGGAATCATTGACAGGATGATTTAAATAGGATCGGGTGAAGAGGAGAGGGGGGAGTTGTACCGTATCTACTGAGGCTCTTGGTGAAGGTGGACGAGTTGGAGATGTTGTAGGCAGAGTTCTGCTTTGGCACCAAGGCGATCACTGAGCCGTCTGTCACCTGCGCCGCAAAACACACACACACACCACATTGCAACGCGGAAGCCACTCAGCTGTCAACTCTCGTTTGTTCCTGTCGTGAGTGCGCGTCAGTCATACCTGATAGTGAGCCAGCGTGTTGAGTCTTTTCCAGTCGTTGTCAATCTTGGTGGTGACGTCTTCATCTTGCAGGATGATTCTGGCCATGCGACCTTGACGCCATTCTTCAAAAACAAGGATTTGAGATTTAATAAACGAGATTTAATGGACTTCATCATTAACCAAGTACCAACATTAAAGGAATACTTCACCGCTTTGCATTTTTCAAAAACACTACCCCTATTCTAGCAATACAAAGCTAAATGCACAATTGCTGGAGTATTCCTTTAACCTCAAAAAAAGAAAAGACAAAAATGTCAACTACTGTATATACAATTGTTCACAACGTACAGACTTTTAGCCCGTTAAGACCATGATCCGATTACGTACACTAATGTCTATGTAAATGGGTGATCACATCCAATGTGTCCTCAAATTTGGTTACAAAAAACTATTTTGGAGGTGGTTTGAGGACACATGGGACCACATACCTGAGCATGCATGATCGCATCTGTCCTCAGCTGACGCCCTCTGACCCGCTGCCGTTTCACACTATTTTTACACCAGTCAGCCATCGTACGCTTACTTATTTGTAGCCGCCACAAACAATAACAGTGATTGACACATCAGATTTGCGTGACTCTTATTCTCTACGGCCACTTGTGACACACAGACACGTGCGCACGCGCTAACACAGGACACATCTGTCCTTTAAAACACCATGTTTTGCTCTTGCATACAGAAATGACGTCTGCGTGGATGTGAGTACCGATCACATGAGGTCAGATAAGATGCGATAAGAAGGGATCGGAAGACTCGTGGTAATAATAATAATAACAATAATAAGTTCTGTGCTCTGTTTGTAAAGTTATTTTGAGCAGTTGTAGTCCCCTAAAAACTTTACGGAGCACTTTTGAGGTGAGCTTCTCTTGACTCACTGTTTTGTTTTTAAAGCCTGCAACTTTAACTGAACCCACTATAAATACATATTGTAGAGTGGGTTTATAAAGCAAATCCCCCATTGTGGGACAACTGAATTGCACTACTACTATAATAGTGTACAGAACAAATAAACAATACATAAAAGGTTTGGTCGGCATGGTCCTCTTGTGATCTTATCAAGAGTTTGACACACAGCAATCACCACGGCCACACAAGTGTCTTACCCAGGTCCATGTCGGAAGCCTTTGACCGCTGTGAATAAGGACTGCCCTTATAAACGGCATCCAGCAGCTTCTCTTTGACCTGAGTGATGGTGTCACAGTTCAGACACTTCACCGTCACCTCGGAGGTGTGGTCATTTTCTGGGTTTACACAGTGCAGCGTCTGGCGGAGAGAAAAAAAAACAAAAACAAAGCAAAAGAATGAGGTTCGAGTAGAGACTGAGTTCTGCCATGAACGAATGATCCTGAGAGCATATTCAACACCTAGTTTGTTTGCAGCAGCTATTTTATAACCTGGATGTTTTCCTAGTCTATTTACACTGTTTGGGGAAATGATAACTCAGGGCTCACACTTGGGTGCTGACCAAAAACAACTCCAGGTTTGACTGTATGTGTTCAATCCAAGCTTGAAGTGCTTTGTTTGGACAAACAGTGTGATTAACAGTGAGCAGTAGTTGGCCTGGTGCACGGCCAGATCGCATCCTCACTTCAAACATCACTGGCGCCGAAGCTTCATGTTTATCCAGGACAAAAGCCTTCACCTGAGGTGAGTCGGCAGATCGATTGAGGGAGAGGATTCTACCACATTTCTACTGCGGAACTGCTTTAAAATTTTTTTTAAGATTATCATCACAGTCATGTGTGACGCAAACTTGACTGATTCAGAGCAAAGCAGACGGACACAAGCCTTCAAGATGCTGCAGGTTTACTGACCAGGGTTTTGTAGTCAATCTGTTGCCTGATGAGCTTGTCCTCACTGAGGGAGTAGCGGGCTTCTCCTGTGATGGCATCGATGGGTCCCTTCTCCATCTGCTGCTTGATGGCACAGTACAGCATGAACAGAGGCTCCCCGGCACATTCCTTTTTCGAGAGAAGGCAGAGAGAGACGAGTTAGCAGCAGATCAACCAAATAGTGGGGTCTCTTTCTGCGATGTCTTTCATTTAAGTCGTTGCTCGAGGACAAAAAAAAAGTGGCCATTAATTCACAACTCACAGGAAAGATGAGAGAACCAACAGACTGCTGTGACCCTCCGGTTGTGTAAAACATAGAAAAAGTATTTATATGATAAAATGTGATTCCATTCGAAGACAGTTTATGAAAACGTTCGCAAAAGACTATGGAGATGATAGCGAGTCACTGTCAGAAGTACACGTTTGGAGACTAGATGAGCACAGTCGTGAGTTCACCTGGAAATCAGTGTCAATAATCCAGCAAGAGAAGCCTACATTTTAATATTAATATTAAAGCTGCAGAATCAGAAGAGGAAAAAGTGCATTGTGAAGTATTAATTGCAAATATGTTCAGATTAAATTATTACTCAGACATGAGTCACCAGATTGAGTTCAATGATTGAATGGGACAAATAGAAGTTTGGCTGGGTGGGCGTTTGTTTTGTTGTATTCTGTGTGTTTTTGTTCTGCTTACTTCATGTGTTGGAGCGGTGGCAAACCAACTTTCTGCCTCTTTTTAATTTGCATTTTCTTTCTTTCCTCCTCTTACGCCCGCGTTCCCCAGGTGTAAAAGTTTTCTAAATCAAATCTCTCACTTAAATTTCAATTTCCTCTCCCCTGCTCTCTATTCATTTCCAATCCTTCCACCCAAACGTGTTGCCTCTGAGCAGGAAATCATCCTGCCAAAGTCTGAACCTCAATTTGACTGTTTGATGCCTTCAGAATTGACACCACATCTTTGGTAAACTTCATTGTCTACTTGTGAAATTTCCCCAAACACTTCAAACGAGTCTTTCATTGATCGTAACGTGCGCAAACGTCGTAAAAATAAAACCTTTTCCTGCAGCCATATGTAGGTTTAAACCCTTTTTTCTTGACATCTGCAATAATGTGCATTCCAGGTCAAAGAGGACACAGGTTTATACTCCATTAAAACATTAAAGCCATCGTCTAATGGAGGCTAATGAGTGAAATGAGCACATTAAAATGAAAGCCTTTCATGTGTGCTGTAATATGCTCAGAATCCTTCCCCACCTCTTTATTTGCATTTCCCATCTCTTCTAAGGGAAGGATTATTAAACGCGTACCATCCGCTGACTCCTTACACAAGCTGGAATTCAATAAGATGCAGATGAGACAAAATCGAGATGTTAAGGAATACTTCACCTATTATTAGAAGAGGGCTAGTATTTTTGAAAAATTGTGCTTCCCAACCTCAGTTTCCCCTGAGTCGAGAAATATGCCCACCAGTGACACTGCAACGTGAATTCCGCACTCGTAGGGGGGCGGGACCTCATTCCCAGAATGTAAACAGTTACGCTAACGGGCACGTAACAAAAAAAAGAATGAAGATATTTCTCAACTCAGGGGAAACTGACTTTGGGAAGCACACATTTTCAAAAATACTAGCCCTTTTCTAGTAATACAAAGCTAAATGCATATTGGTGAAGTACTCCTTTAAGAGGGGTTATTATCAGGAACTTAATACGCTACTCATAAGCATGTTTATATAGATGTATATCAACTTTATGATACAAATGGTTTGGTTTTCGCAGCCTTAAAATAAGCCTCTTAAGTGCACCTTCGCTAAGGGCCTTGCTTGATAGTTTAGTACAGACATGGATTTTTAAAGATGAACTGGAACATGAACCTTTTCTTTTTGTTTACAGTACCATGTGAGGGCTTATGCAACCGCCGCACACACATGTTATAAATATGGATCCCGCTCTCGCGCGCCTCTGTCAAAGACACTCGCCAGTCAATAGTGTCTTCAGTCATCACTCGTGACTAAGGAAAAACTCTCCTGGCCGCAGGAGCAGCAGTTTCGAGAGGGAGGGGGCCGAGAAGACACATCACAGCCTGTACTCATCCAGATGAGAGTTTAATGATCGACCATGCAGCGCTCAGGGAGATACTTCAGGATGTGTGTGCGTGTGCGTTGGAGATGCGTGAGGTCCAAATGAGAGGAGGGGATAAAGTACCAATTCATCTATTTCAACCTTCAAGCACACTCAACGACACACTTTTTTTCCCCTCCCCTTTCTTACACAAATTCCATCCTTTTCCCCTCCCTGCCAGTTTTCATCTCTCTCCTTATTGTCTCGATCTCCTCTCTTACATTCATTCACTCATTCACGTCGTGTTTCCTCCATGTAATTAGTGCTGATCTGATGCAGACTTGTGGGATTTACATGAAGACATGTTTATCAGGAGAGAGCCGTCGTCATGGCAATACTAAAACCTTCGCTTCAAGTTGTAAAGGTCATAATTTAGTGATGCAGTACTTTTTTTTATTCGGAGTGATTTAAACTCTTTTTGAAACAATGACAAAGTGTCATTTTGAGACACCTTTTTACATGATTAAGCAGCATTCTTAAAGAAATAGTCCACAAATTTCCCCTAAGACGATTTAGAAGATCTCTGTATTTATGTTAGGATGTGCATGACGTACTGTGGTGCATTATTGTGAAATATGAAATGAAGTGTACAAATCACTCCCACAGGGTTGTAAATACAGAAAGTGTGAATGGGTGGGACACAAAGAACCCATCAAATGTATCTTCATCTGTTTACTTCGCTCCACATCTCTGTGCTCACATATACTGTGTTTTAATCACTCATGTTCCATCAGGGCCTGCGGTGCTTGACCTGTTAAACCCCTAAAATAGACTTCAGTTAGATGAGAGCACACTGGAAGGGACATCTTCTCATCTACATGTGACCTGTCCACATAAAGGATTTGATATGACCTGTGGTAATAATGCATCATTTACATTCTTTCTTCATTAGTCCCTCCTCGTCTCTTCCTATTCCAGCTATGTCAACATCCTTGACATGATGATGTTTATACACAGGTAGACGATTGGAAACATAATCACGAGTGAGATTTTTTTTGTTCATCACTTTCTTTTGCATAAGTCAAAGATGATTAGGGTGAAAAAAAGGAAGACTGAGACACCAGAGGCCAGAGTTTCACTGAAGGTATTTTAGGTCTTTTGCTCCTCTCTTTTATTTCATTCCTTATTACCGCTTTTCTTATTATCACCTTAATTTTGTTCCTTTAAATAATATATCCTTTTTTTTTTTTTTACATTTCTATATCACATTTATTCTTGATTTACGGTTTGTATTTGTGTACATGCAGAAACAAATACAATTCAAACTGTGAATTATTTGTTTTCTCTGTATTAAACCAGACTAGGATTTGCTATCTGATCTATACCATGAGCTGTGTGAGCATGAATGAGAAATGTGGTTGTCACCACGTCATCTGAACATTTTAATCCCACAATCCTTATCTTTATGTTTACAAATAAATAAACGTAACCTCTGTAATTTGGTCATAATTGGGATATTTTTAGGAGACATCATTCCCATGTTGTCTTTAGTTAATTTCCCTCCTCTTTTATTGCTCCCTTCGCTACATCGACCATTTCCTTTTTAAATTCTGCGTCCTTCCATTTCCTTTTAACTCCTAATTGTCAAGTCCACCCCTCTCCTTCCTCCCCCTCCCCTAACAACACTAACCCCCTTCCTCTTCCTCCCTCCTGCCTTCCTCATTCCAATGGCATATGCTTTAAGAACCTTGTTAGCAACTGGGCCAATTAGGTGTGGAGCCGCTAACTAGACAGAGCGAGCATACATCACACTGTTCTGCTTTCACTGGGGCTTTCTGCCTTCCCCATTCAGCCGCTGCATGTTAGTTTACAGAATGTGCCTTCCGCCTTCATTAAGGCTCCCTAATTGTAAGCGGATATTTACATTGTGAGGATATAATGATGGCTATTGCTGCGCGGGGAGATGAAAAGGCTCAAAATGACTGGAAACTATAATTGAGTGTAAAACGATTGTCTGGGTAAATAAACGGAAACGTAGGTAACACTTTAGGTGAATTTTGATGTAGATTCTGCACAAAAACACAACACAGAGACATGAATTCACACTTTTATCACTTATAGACTCAACTAGCTATAATGACATTCCTGCTGGCTCAGATTAAAATCACTGCACTGGTTTCCAAACTAAACCATTTGGTGAAAAGCATAGTTAAAACCTGGCTTTTACCTGACCATTATTTTTTAGTTCATTTCAAATGATGTTATTCTACCCTCTTGCCTCCTTTAACCTATTCTTTTATCATGTTCTAGTTTACCTTATCCTTCGTTGCTTACAGTACTTTATTTATTTCATACTTTTATCTATGGTTTTACTCATCTATTTTATTTCATCTGTTACTATTTTTCTTTTCTTTTACCTCCTGCTTTTAGTAATATTTTAGTCTCCAGTGTTTTCCCTCACGGCCGTTGAGAATTCCATGATCGTGTTTCCTCACTTCACTTCCTTTCATCACCCTTACTGTTGCAATCCATAATAGCAGCCATATGCCGGCTATATATATATATATATGATATATAAATAAAGTTTGATTGATTTAAGCAAACACTGAACTATGAACATGCTCCGTATACGACATAAACATGAAAATGAGAGAATGGTGACCGACATTTTAATTAATATAGGGCTATAATCATGACGTTGAGACTTATAAGGCCATATGAGGACAACGTCAAACCCTCCAATTTGTCATGAGGAGGAGAAACTACTGCGAGACAGAGAGAGAAAGAGCAGATATATATATTTTTGGAATGGACTGTCTTTCTTTCTTTAAGAAGCCAGTGACAAGTAGAGGGGAATAAGGGACGGCGAGGATGAGGGAAGAAGAGAGGGCGCGGGGCGACAGCATGAGCGACGTCTCACCCCCCCGGTGATGAGAATGACCTTAAGGCAGAGAGGAGACTGACTGCAGAATAATGACAACAGAAATGCGGCTGATGAAAGAGACATCAGAGGAAGAGAAGCAAAAAAAAAAGAGGACAGTGAAGACGACGTGTCAGCGTCAAGAGTGAAATTACGAGAGTTAAAAAAATGAACATTAAAACAAGTGAGGGAGATTAAAGTAGTGTGCTGCTGGCAGGATTGGATTTTCCACCGCACAGTATTTGCACTGTATTAGTGAGGGAGGAAAACAGGGAAATTCCTTTTAATAACCACACAGAGATTAATGCAACGGAGAAATAAAATAAGCTGGGGGGGATTTAATAAAACTCTCTCTAACACAACAGCAGTGAACATGCATTGAACATCTTCACTTTAATCCCACTTAAATCGCGACTGTTATTAGGCATTTATATGACGAGCATGATCGATCGTTTTGCTGAATTACCTTGAGGAACTTGTACAGGAGAAACGTGAACCAGTTGGTCAGCATTTTCTCGGCGACAGACTCCGTCCTGGAAACACAAAGACTGTGTCAAAATCACAGATCACTTACATCTATGACATTTCCTTGCAAGATCTACATCAGGGGTGTCAAACTCATTTTTACTGAGAGGATCGCAGAGGCACTCGCAGAACTCGAGACTGTTCACTGTCCTCGCTCCCAAATGGTGGAACGATCTCCCCATCGACATCCGGACAGCTGAAAGCCTCCACATCTTCCGCCGCCGACTAAAAACACATTTCTTCCGACTCTACCTCGACTAAGACGACAACAAAAAAAAAACTTGTACATCGCACTTATGACTAGCACTTCATAGTTTGATCTACTTGAAGCTCTTACTTACTTCTAGCTCTTATTTGTACCCAAATGTTTAAATGCACCGAAAGCTAAATTGTAATTAATCAAGTGGGCCGGACCAAATAGTAAAATAATAGCATAATAACCTATGAACAACAAGAACTCCTTGCTTTTTTTCTCCTTTGTTTTACATTTCTCTCTCTATAAGTGCAATTTCAACAATATCGTGCCTAAATGTACTATTTACACATCACACTGGATCTAAAATGGCACAAACATTTAGTCACAGATATCTGGAAGAGAAAATATTGTATTTGATATTACGTTTAGATTGTAATCGTAGTGTGAAATTTTAACAAATTCATCCTGTGGGCCGGACTGGACCCTCTGGCGGGCCGGATCTGGCCCCCGGGCCGTATGTTTGACACCCCTGATCTACATCTTTTGGCAGTAATTACACGAACGGAGGAGATAAGGTTCATTTGTGTTTCATTACGCTGAGGTGAAACGTCAGGCGCTTTATCTCACGACCTCGTGAATAAAAACCTCTTACATGCTTGATTTTGTCTCAACATATGTGCCCTCTGATCCTCCAGCAGGCAACCACTGACTAAGACCAAAAGGATATATTAAAAAATTATTTATTAATTATGAGAACAGAAGAGGACACAAGGGACAGGGAAAGACGGAGGGCATATGACCCGCTGTGGCGACCCCTAAAATGGAGAAGCCGAAAGATTCATTAATGATCAGAAATAGTATTCTCCATCTCTCGCTCTCTCTCTCTCACCTCCGCAGCAGCAGTTTGGGATGGTTTTTGCTCTCCAGGTTTCGGTCTATCAGGTCAGAAAGCAGCTGCTTCAGGACGCCGGTGGCGTACTCCATCTCCCCCTGCAGGGCCGTCATGATCAGAGACGCCACGTTGCCCCTGTCCCGCATAGAAAATGACCTGGAGGGACATTGGAACTCGGGTCAGTTGAGTGTAATAGAACTACGTCACAGAGGTCAGCTTCTAATGAGTCACGTTTGAACCTGCAAATCAAACAAACCCTATCAACTTAACCTTAATGAGATGATGCTATAACTGCTGCTTATTCAAAACAACTACAACATATACCATAATGGAGCTTGTCCATTATACAGATCTAGAACGACTTGGCTCAGCTCGGTCTGCTATTCTTTTTTTTATGCTTTCCCACTATTTAACTGTAGATCAGTTAAACATCCTAAAAAACATGCATTAATCGCCAACATTTAGAAAGGAAATGTCTAAAACAGGAAGTACTAAACTAATCTTTTTAATACACTTATTCTAATGAAAAGAACTGCTTTACTTGTGACATCACAGCAGACGTACTATGACGACCCCGCCCGCGTTGAGGAGCCGGGTAGTGCCGTGTCGTGCCAGAACTGTATAATGGAAATGTGCCGATAGAGTTCCCAGGGAACTTCAGCTGTCACAGTTCTCAACCTTAAACTTGCAGGTGTAATGTTTTTTTTCTTTTCTTTTCAAAAGCAACAGAAAACTGGGCCTGAAAACACTGGTGGAAAAAAACACTGAGAATCTGAAAAGAGGTATAAAATAAATAAGAAATGGTCACCTCTGAGCCTCCAGGGTCCGTATGAACGTCAACAGGAAGTGTTTCTTTGTCAGTAGCTGGCCAAACAGCGTGAGTGCCTTTTCAACATTGGCTGGGACCTGGAGAAAGACACAGAGACAGACATGTTCTCTAAGGTACAGAGCATATACTAGGTTCTTAACTTATTAAGGAGGCAGGAAACTTATAAACCTCCCTCAGTTGTAAATAATGCATTTTCTCTATCTTAATACAAGTATAGAAATGCCTGAGCAACCAAAAATGGCAGTGCACAAGTGTCTGCACAAACTTAACATCAGTACGCAACTGGCAACTGTCTCTCCTGCCGCATGTTATTTAGATGTTGACCTCAGGGTTGGACGTATCAGAGTCATTTGTCCTGAACAGTCTGGCTTCTCAGACTGTCTATTTTTAAACCCTAGACTTTTGCAGTGTAATGATTTATGTAAATACCCTTTTTTTTTGATGGCTCAGGTCTTCTTCTACCTTTTTTTTTTTTTTTGGACTACTTTGCTGAGTCATCTATTACTTCAGATAATTGAAAGCCTGTAAGTGAATCATTTAATAACCCACTGTCACCAGGAACTCTGGCTATTTATCAGTTCAATCACATTCCTCTGTCACACGGAGGAGGGAGGAGGCGATAGAGAGGAGGAAAGAGAGGAGAAGAGGGCATGGCAGGACAGTGTGTGCGTGTGTGTGTGTGTGTGTGTCAGGGTTGGTGTCGGAGGTGCACCCCGCTTGTTCCAGTGGCTGGCACCTGTCACTACTCATCAACAACACGCTAAACCCCCCGAAGACGCATCGCTGTCTCTCACTCACTCCGTCTTCCTCACCGCTCCAGTTCTCTCCCTCGCATTTATTGTTGACTGTTTCACATCACTGGTCTTTCATCCATTTTAATTTCTCCTCCACTTTGTCATTGTGTGTCTCTGTCACACGTGCGCGCACACGCATACACACACACAGGCGATTTCCACTTCCCTCTTACTCTCTCACTCTATTGTCATCCTTTTGTACCACTATAACATCTATTCTTTTTTTTCTTTGGTCCTTCGATATGCCATTATAAAGTGTCTGGGCCTTTCTGGAAAGTGCAAAGTGAGATTGTCAGGGCTCCAGGGTGCATTGTGTGTGTGTGTGTGTGTGTGTGTGTGTTTTTATGTGGGTTTCAAGAGACTCAGAACCAAGAAAGAAAGAGAGCGACAGGGCAGAGATATGCTGTATGCATGGACAGTACAGAAGGCCATGTGTGTGAAACAGGGACACAGTCAAGCGCAACGCAGCATTTTAAATGAACTTGAATCCTCTAAACCGTAGCTATGTTGACATGGACACAAGTGATCGTCATAAAAATCCAATCCAATAAATCCGATACAGCCCATTCGGAATCTAATTTCATTCCGAACGAGAGGGCTGGCATATCGTGACATATTTCCGTTTTTGTGACTGCTGTGTTTCTGTTCCAAAAAAAGAATAGAGAATGGACTCAAAAGTCACAGAACAGACGCGGAAGAGGAGGAAGATGAGACGAGCAGACAGAAGTCAAGCTTCTGCTTCTACTTCTGGACAATATTAGACAACACTTTGTCTGTCAAACTGGGTCCATTTCAACTGAACTGAACCGCATTTTGCACATGTAAACATAGCTATTGAATCAACGTGGCAGCGCTGGTGCCGTGTGGACACGTCTGTGTGAGCGCGACGCTTAGGAGAGCAAGTGTTTGGCACGCTTCGAAGAAGGATGGTTCGTAGTTCCTCCCAAACTCACTCAGCGCTCAGAGAAAATAAGGAACATGAATGAAGGTGATTTCCTGCAGAGAAATATTCGCTACTTAAGCGGAACGTGAGATCGAGAATATATGTATATATAGTTATTCTTGTCATAGTAACATAGTTTTATTGGTCCACTGATCCTGTTATTTATTTACTTTTACGTCTTTTAAGTCCTGATTAATGAAGCCCGGAGCACTTTTATTTTTTTCTACTTTCCTTTTATAATACGATATCATTTTTTTAAACCTCTTTTATCATGTCATGTCTGAACAATGCTTGTGAAAGGACACCGCGGTCTTAAAACTGCAAATCAAATCTAACTGCGGGTACAAATAAAGTGACTGGACATAGAGCGAGAGAGGAAGAAGAGAGAGAAAGAGGGCATAATTGGTGTGTAGTATGGCTGTCCAGATTAGGGAGGAGAGCAGTCACACAGAGCAATAAAGCTAAGAGCATTGGTTAGCCGGACCATTGGATTACACCGGCAATCCCTGAGGGAAATATAAAGAGAAGGGGAAGGAAGTCTAGACATAACTATAAAATACTTCTATGGCTGCAAACAATAACTTCAAAGCACTGCCAGAGAACCAGATAGTAAAATGGACTTAACCACAACATGCAGTAATTCACGACAGCAGCAACAGCAACACATATTTGTCTTTGAATTAAGTGTGTGTGTGTGTGTGTGTGTGTCCTGTCCTATCATATCCTGTCCTGTCCTGTCCTGTCTCTGCTAATAATTTTGAACTAGGACAAGGAGTGATTAATAAAAAGACGAGACATAAAAAGTAGGCTAGACTCGCTATTTTAATACACTTAATCAACATGTGACAATTTCATTTGGAACACCTGATGTTTCAGACTGTAAAAGGCGATCGCAGGGCTGAATTTAGTGTTTGACTCTATCTAGTGTTAAAAAGCTACATCTGAATAAGTCTAAGTGGGAATTTTGCAGCACTGAGATGTGATCAGCATCAAAAAACGCTGTTGAACGCAAACCCTTAAGTGGATTATGTCACCGAGCTTTATACGAGGCTGCAACAGCAGTGAACTGAGGACGATAAAGTAGATTTAACCCACTGCTACATCCCTGCTGGGAAACACTCTTTAATTACTCTGTGTTCTTTCTTATGTTGTAGTTTTCAGTTACAGCTGGGAACCATAATTAGCTGTTTCTCTCTCTCTCTCTCTCTCTGTGTCCAAGGATGATGATGCTTTGTGTTTAATCACCACTGTCCCTTCCAGCCAAAAATAACAGAGGATAAATCACTGACTGTTTTTCATACAAATATAAATCCACTCTCCGGATTAGAGCGATTAAAAGAAGCTGTAAAAGGTCAAAAGAATTATTCCTTTCGACTTCAAAAAGTCAGCGCTCCAATCAAAGTCGGTGGAGCAGCGCCACATTCTACATCTTAATGATACTGCTGATTACAAGCTTGGCTCCTCTTCTTCTTTTTTTTTTGAGCTTTTGGAGGAAACTGGATTCCGTTGACACAATAAGTTCCACTTCCAAGATAAAAACGTCTGCGTAAATCTGCGACATCTCTTCTAAATGTAGTGAGTTAATTCATAAATTAAGAGTGACATAGAGTGCACTCTTTGGCCACTTTATAAGGTACACTGGTTCCACTGCACAGGGACTCATTTGCATTTAGAAATGTCAAGATGAACTTTTGTGTTTTATTTTATTATTCTGCATTTTGCATTCATATGCATGCAGTGCCCTTGAAAATGGGCTGTGTCAAGCAATACTATCAGACCCGACTGAGGGAGTGTTTGTGTGTATACACCAGCAGTGCAGGGGCGGGCGGGCGGGTGGGGGCTGCTGAAGCACTGGGTTTTAAGAGAAGTAGAATTCACTTCTGACAATGTTTGTAGTTTAAATCTCGGTTTACTCGTGCAATGTTGCTGTTGTCAAGCAAGTAACGGACATGTAATCATATTATTAAACTGTGACTTTGAATGTGGCATGGGTATCAGACAGACATAAAAACTCCTAATTTAGTGGGAGTAGTAGTTATTTTCTCCCACAATAACCATCTGAAGAGTTTGCAGAGAATGGTACGAGCGCTGTTCCACTGCTTAAAAATGCCTCGTCAAAGTTTGAGATGATAGAAAGTAATTAATAATAACTCAAATAGCAACTTGATATAACTAGTGTATGCAGAAGGACTACAGCAGCACTCCTGCCACTTTATTAAACGTCCTCTATACCTAATAAAGCGGCTGAGTGTACAATGCGGGGCAACAATCTCAGCAACTCCGCACCTTTTCCCTCTTTCTCTCCCCTAAACCTTGTGTTACCTCCGCCCCCACCTTTAGCTTCATCTGTGCTCCCATTTTCCATTTCCATTTCACCTCTCTTTATTCTCCTATATCCCGTCTATGAAACGTCAATTTCAGGCAGTTCTTACTTTAAAACTCTGCCTCCCGACATCACGAGAATACGACACGGCTCTGCCCCAGGAGAGCAGACTAACGATGTCACCGAGGCTCTTGAAGAGTCGTTTCACTTGCAATGAGACGAGCTGAATATGAGGGAGGTGAAATATAGGCTAAAAGATTGTGTTAAGGTGAATCACGTGTCGACTTTTGCTGAAACCTATCATGGCCTAATGGTTTAAAAGACATTTCTATACTACTATATCCCAAGTACTTCTAGAATATACTTCTCTGGATGTAGGTGAATGAGTTTTTTAAGTTTAAGCAGCCACAATACCTGTAATGTTAGTTTGTCAGTGCGGCAGCCGGAGACTCGTTTTTTTTTGCGGTTAAGGTTAGTTTGTTTGAGTTTCAAGTCAGATTGGTGGTGTACTGACCCGTACCTCCATCTCCTTGAGCACGGGGTGGTCCTCGATCCCAGGGAACAGGACCCTCATCGCATACGTCCGATAGTCCAGGAAGGGAATCCCGGCCCCGTCCAGCTCCTGAGTCAGCTCATGGATGTCTGTCTGAAGCTCAGCAAAGGCTGCAGAAAAAAGGAGAAAGATGGAGAGAGCGTTAGCAAAAAGGGCAAGGGTGAATGATTCTGCACGACTATTTGACGAATAGCAAACAATATGACATTTGGTGTGAGGTGGTTACATCATCCACCTCCTAACATCTTAAATGACTGCAGCACAGAAGCTGACGTCTCTGCTTTCTGTCTATTTTTGTAGCTTCCTCTGACTTGCATTTAAACTTTTTTATAGAATGTTGCAGCACTTTTCCGTTTGTTTTGTCTCTGGCCTTAATCACCAGTGCAACCAAACAACAAGAACACATCTGAGAAGACACTGATTAGATTTACAGTCACTACAGTGTGGTACTACATTCTTATTATATAATGAAGTTATCTTTTCATCGGCGTGGGATTATCTGTAACTTTGTCTGTCCTGTACAGTTTTTGGCAGATCATTCTGGACATTTTGTGATGAGTAGGAGATCACCCAAGAAATCCCTATTTCTTACGATGGAAAAACTCAAAACTCTCATTGGATCTGAATGAAATTTGGTATGTGTATGCAGGATCAGACATGCATTTGACTTTAGTTGTGTTTCTATCATGGCATGGTTCAGTTTGGTACAGGACAGTATGGTTTGGAACGGTAAAGCCCCGGGTCAGGCTTGCATTTCGACAATAGCGCAAATGATCGAACTTGGCACAACAGGCGACAACTTCATCTTTTCGTGCTTCTTCATTTACATCTGATTACTCGTAGCGTGCTTTTCTTAAAATAATCTCAGCTTCCATCAAATATTTCGCCCAATCAGCTGACTGACGGTCAAGCTCGACCCTGACTGTACCATACCATTTTACTCTGGTACCCCAAGGGAAGGGTGCCAAAAAATGGAATGGTAGGAGCTGGTAATAAAAAAAAGTACTGTACCAAGCAAACTGTTCCAGCTGATTAAAACACGGCATATGGTTCATGTGGATCCAGTGGATACGAATGCAAAAATGCAGGTTTGTGCTCTCTGAGTGCTCTTGTCATTACTATTATTATTAAACATGTATTTAGCGCACAATGAAGTCGTTCCAGAACCTTCTAAAGAGCAATCCTTGTAAGACGGTAACAGGAAGTGCCACTGACTCCACAATACCCACTGGGCTATGAAGAGCCCAAACTCACCAAGATGGCTGAATTATACAGTGACAGTGTCTACTGTGTTGATGCTATCGCCCTGTAACACCACAATCCCGTTTTCATTATGTTATGAAAAGCAGAGGTTGCAAGGTTACTCTGTAATTACATTGTCCTTCCACATTTTAGAACAGATTACAGAGATAAAGACAGCGAACACAGGAATAAAAATGCAAGATTACACTCAAAGTGTACGACAGCGCCATAAACAGGATATATGGGTCAGATGAGGAGGCGGCCAGACACAAATTTCGGGACGGCAACAGCGACAGTCAGAGAAAGCTGTGTATAATTTTAGGGACAGCATTTAAGGCTTTTACTGAGGACTCGACAGCGAGGCTTAAAATTAAACTCTATGATGATGAAAGAAGCCCACAAAGGCAATAAATGAGAACTAAAATGCAGACCAGACACAAACGCAAGGGGAATAAGAGGAAAGGCTGACATTAGAGCACAACAACAAATCCCAAATCAACAGTTCAGTTACACAACTTCATATGCAAGTAACATCACTACAGTGTTGTATCTTTCTGAGAGTCTTATGTGACTCAGGGAAAACACATTTCAGTGAAAGTCACGACTGAAACACGGCATGGGATTGAAATTCTTCCTTTGTGTCTTAACCGTTGCTAATTCAGTCTTCCTTTGTCCAACAGAAGACCCAAGCACAGTGGAATGAGAAGTGGACCCCGGCCCGAGGTGAGAAAAGCAGAACCAGGAAACAGAAAACAAAGTTCCTGGAAAGGAAAGACAATTAATTGCATGAGTGGATAATTATTAAGAGAGCGACGGATGAGTTTTCATGCATAATTTCCCCCAGCTGTTATTGGCCTGCTTCGTCCACAAGAGGGATGGATAGGGGAGGAAGCAGAGGAGATAAAGGGAAGAAGGGGGGGGGGAGGGGGGAGAGGAAAGGTGAAGAAAGAAATATGAGGAGGTGAAGAAAGGAGGATGTTAAAACTCCAGGGGAGAGAGGGCAAAGATGATTAGGACTAAGAGGAAGAAGAAGTGGACAGAGGAGGAGATAAGTGAGGAGAAAAGGCAGAAAGGCAGAGGGAAAATAAAACAACATGAAGTAGAAGTGATAAGAGGAAATAATATACAGCATAAAAAACAAACAAGGGGATTTAAAGTCAGAAAACTGCTTAAAACATTGGTTTGATTTCCTTTCCTCTAGTCGGTTATCTTCTCCACCTTCTGTCATACTCTTCTATTGTTTAATCACTCCTTTATTTATTACTCAAATGGGAAATGGTTAGGCTTAAAAAAAGAGAACAAATACTACAACAAACACTATCAGGACACATAAAACTTGGTTTATAGCCAGACTATATGATGACACTGTGACCTCTGTGGCAATTTCCCCAAATTTCTGTTTACTAGTAAAACATTTTTTTACGTCTTTTTTATGTCTTCAAAACATGAACTCAGTGAGAGGAAATAAATATAAACCAGCAGAAAATACTGCAAATGGTCCTGCTGTGTTTTACTAGTGTCACACATTTGTAAAGGATATTTGAAATATACCGAGTGTCATTAATTCCTTTGGAATTCAATGCTACTTTTCTTTTAGACAGGACACATAAAACTTGGTTTATAGCCAGACTATATGATGACACTGTGACCTCTGTGGCAATTTCCCCAAATTTCTGTTTACTAGTAAAACATTTTTTTTATGTCTTTTTTATGTCTTCAAAACATGAACTCAGTGAGAGGAAATAAATATAAACCAGCAGAAAATACTGCAAATGGTCCTGCTGTGTTTTACTAGTGTCACACATTTGTAAAGGATATTTGAAATATACCGAGTGTCATTAATTCCTTTGGAATTCAATGCTACTTTTCTTTTAGACGTGTTTTTTTCTTGACACCTTGTTTCATCCAGTTGCCAGAATCGTGTCGATTTCAACAAACCACAGGAACAGGTGAACACTTTTGAACCAAAACGACATCTTCTTAACATGTAGAGATGTGCATTTGTGCTTTTCAGTCTATTCCTCATAGTGTCAAAATCCCCCAAATCACCACGGTGTCGTCATACACACTGTGACAGGTGCAATATTATTAACCCTCAGGAAATACAAAAAGTTTTTTGCAAAAACATTAAACATTAAATTGCATGATTTAAAGAAAAGTAAAGTAGGAAACAAGGCTGGTCACGGGTGGGCACGTAACAATAAAAAGAATGAAGATATTTCTCAACTCAGAGGAAACTGAGCTTGGGAAGCACAATTCTAGTAATACAAAGCTAAATGCAAATTGGTGAAGTATTTCTTTAAGTGAAATCAAGTTATTTTGCTAAAGACGAAAGACTCCGCGAATTTCGTGCAGCTGTCCTTTAAAGGAATTGCTTCGACTTGGATTCCTTTAGACGGCCTAAACAATACTTTAGTCCTAACCTTAACATAACATAACCAGTCCCTCAGAAATTAGGCCTCATTAAGACCAGGTTTTGGTCTCCATGAGGACTACTGGTCCTGAGAAGGTCAGTGTTTATTCCAGAAAAGTACACACACATTTGTACAGTATTCGTAGTGAGTACCATCACAACTAAACAGCTAATCTTAACCCTTAACATAACCTTGACCTAAACCTAACTCTATGCCTAACCCTAAAACCAGGTCTTAACGTATAAGCAGCCCCTTTTAAAGTGTGAGAAAATGCCAAAATGTCCTCACTTCCTGTGGTTGATACGTGTATGTAATTCTCACAAAGACACACACACGTACACGGACAAAGAGAGGTGAGAAGTGAAGTGTTAAAAAAAATGACACATCTCTGATCTTAAATTGGCATGAAAACAAAGCCCTGCTCATGAATTCATTAAACGCCCATTTGCATTTTGTTTGGTCATAGAGCATCTGAAAGACATCTGTGTTTTCTCTGCAGAATGACAACGTGTCACTTGCCAGTCAGCAGGTGTCACTTCTAATGTGTAAGTAATAAACCATGACTGATGAGATACTAGTTCACATCATTGTCTCCCTCTCGGTCGACCGACCCAAACGACCCCAGTCTCTCTCTCGCCGAAAAACTCTTAATACGAAGCAGCTGACCACGCACGCGGTGGACCGCCCACTTCGTCTGTTCCTCCGCCCACACATACTGTCTCATCTCTTTGGGCCAGCTGGGAGTCGTGCAGTCGGTGGGTTGTGGGATTGAAAAAAGAAAAAAAAGGTACAAAAACAAAAAAGAAGAAGAGGCCGTGCTTAACATCCTGGAAAACTGAATGGTTTAATTGTATCAGACTCCTACGCTGTCTGGCTTGTGATTTTCTTTGCTGTGTTTCGTGAACAAAAACATAGAAACATCTTAAAACTACATGGTAAAAAGTAGAATCACTGAAAATGCCACTTTGGGAAAAAATTAATAAATTAGCCTTGCAAGATCTTGAGACCTCAGAATCAGGAGGTCTTGCCAAGTCTCAGGTTTAGTGAGAAACACGCACACACCCTTCAGCCAGGTACCGGCTATAAGATCAAGACAACGATAGCTTTATTTTAGACGTCCATCATGACAGAGCCAGCGAAAATGAAGCAGAGAAGACCGCATTGTTGGAGGACGAAAGGAAGATGAAGGAAATGACTTTGTCTTACCAAGCGAGGGTCCACGCACGAGTGAACATCAGAGCGACTTTTGTGAATGGGGAGAAGCATGTAATGGATATGTCTCCACGGCTTGTTGTCACAGACTCCATTGAAAACAAATGCACATGGCCAGGAGTCAAGCATTCACTCCAAAACTGTAGAGGGAGCTCCATGGAGTTAAAGGCCTCACATCAGTTTATCAAAAGTCCTTTTTCTACTTTTCATGATTGTCACTTTTATAACAATCTCTGAAACACAGGGCCAAATTTACTTCTTGTTTACACTGATGATATTCACATGAATGGTAACATTTTACTTCTCATGTTGAGTTAAAATCCCACTGTAACCTTGTACCATCACTGTGTGTGTCCGTGTCATCGTCTCGCACGTAACGTCCCGGGCTGTCCGTACATCAGTCATGCAGAGTGTTAGTGAAAGTGCGACCTCACATAAGGCCCCTCTCGCTCGTCGTCAGCCTCGTCGTCCTCTCCCATTTACCTTCTCCTCTTATTTTCCCTCTCATTTCTCTGCAAACAATCCCTTTATGTCATTCTGACCTCACACCTCTCTACCTCGCTGTCACCCTCACAGCACTTCAAACTCACTTTCCTCTGACACTGACTATTCTGTGACATGTTAGACAGCTCTGTGACATAAAAAAAAACGCCGGTCCATCGAAGCAGGGCAGTTCTGTGGCAAATCTATATCAAGAAACACTGGAGCTTTTCTACTGGAACAACAGCTCACTAAGTGACGTTATAATGTTTCTTCCTCATGTCATTATTTCATACATGTGGTGACAACACGTCAGGCTCTGGATGAAGCACCATATGGTTTGATGGATGGTAACTGTGGTGATGTTATTATGCCTTTAATTATTATTTCTGTCATGTAGAGAATTCATATTAAACTTATATTATTGTAAGTAAATCAGCTTTCGTTTAGTATTACTCACATACGACACAGTCACGAAGCTACACTCTCACAGTCTATTCAGACTGGTTCTCTGTCTCTATCTTCCGTCACAAGAGCACAGCAGCAGCAGTTTATTCGTACACGGCTGCAGAACGTTCCTTCGCTGGAGACAACTGTTCTTTAACACCGTTCAGACGGCAGATTCATATCACGGCACTTCATCACTGTGCCGTAGTGCACTTATTCGACAGAGCAGACTCACACAGAGTAAACAGTGTCATTGTCAGTGGCTTATCTTGTATCTTATAACTTTTGGTTTTGAGACGTGCAGTACAAATAAAGTTTCTTCTTGTTAATGTTATTATTTCATCTTTAATGTTTTTGGGTACATTATGTATATTTACATTTAACCCTTTAACGCCGAGCATTTTTTGGCCTGTTTTTGTACATTGAGATGAAGAAAATGTTTTATTTTAAATGTTTTATACTGTCAAGTGATAATTTTAAATTGTTAATACACTATTGTACCATGCAGTAAATTGCAAATACCTGCCAGATATTGAAAAGTTATTCAGGAAAAATGGGCAAAAGCACTTATTGTTGCCCTTTCATGGTTAAAATAAGCAATAATAAAAGAATTTAAAAAAGGCTTAGGTGTCATTTAGCAGGCGCTTTTATCCAAAGTGACTTACAAAAGAGGAATAGGTTACACAGAAGAAGACTGGAAAGTCTTCTGGAAAGAGTGCAGACGTGGATCAGTGCTAGGACAGAAGATGCTCTTAGAAGAGTTGGGTCTTCAAGAGCTTCTTGAAGATAACAGATAGACAGTATCTGCACGAGCTACTAGATAAATAAAGTCTCTGTCTACTCCAGCTACTGCATTACAATTTTGACATTGGCTTTCTTTTAATTGCCTACCTTCTTTACACTCCAGGGCCACTCTGGACTCCAGGTTGTCCATCTGAAGCTGCAGCCGTTTGAGCGTGCGGTCGGCGTCCCTCGACTTCCTCTTATAGGCTATCAGCACGGCGATGATGACCAAGAGAAGAAGGCCTCCACCCCCTCCGATGCCGATGATGGCGGGAAGTGTCAGGAGGCTGTCCGAGTATATGTGCAGAGTCCCGGGGGAATACTCAAAACCTCCAGCACGGATCTGAACACACAAACACATCTAATGTTAAATTGCCAAGAAACAAACTCTTTAAAGCAACACTATGATCTTTTTCTGTGGGCTCTATAAGGGATATATTCAAGCTGAATGGACATGCTAGTAAGTAGCATCTGGTGCCTCTTTCATTCATTATACAGTGATTGGGATAGGAACCCTTGTGAAAAGGGTGTAAATTAAAACAATATATATATATATATACATAACAAATATGAACAAATATGAATAAATGTCTGTCAGATTTAAACTATTGTCAAATCACACAATGCTGAGTCAGCTCTGCATGAGGTGTTTAGAGCGTGTGTCTCCGGGTGACATTCCCACACCGCGCACAGGAGGTGATTTGCTTGATGTCAACATAGTGGTCGTAAATTGGCGGCAAACATGTTGTTGTATGACTGAAAACACAACACAGTGCACACAAAAAGTTTCAAAAATTATTTCTACTGGTCAAAAAAACTTGACCATTCAACATTTGGAAAGGATGAACGCCTTTTGCCCCTGAAATACTGCTGTATAAACACAAACGCCCCCTGAGTCAGGTCTGATAGTATTGCATGACCATTTTCAGATGCAGAATGCAAATACATTGTTTCTGTTCACACAGACTAAACAGAAGCAAACTGGAGCTTTTACCAGTCATTTGTAGAGTAAACAGAGGATCATTTCAGAGGGTTAGTACATAGAGTTGACATAATTACAGTAAATGAATGACTTTGCTCACAAGAGAGTTTCTGTTGGTGGCTGATGAGCAGAATTTGAAGGTTCAGTGCTTTGCTCAAAAGCAGCTCGACCACATTCATCAATGGAGGGGAAATCACTACTTATTTACTTTGCCCTCTTTTTTCAGCCAGCCCGAGAGTTTGAACTAGCAGCGTCAAGAAAAACCCGGCAACGGTCAATGGAAAATGGATGAGATGGTCTGAAGAGATCAAAGTCGGTGGTCCGATGAAAGAGAAGTCGGTTGACCCAATTTCAACCTCAGGCATCATTACATGTATATCTGTTCTGTGCCGCTCGCGCTAAACAGGTCGATCTTAGACAGGCTCACGCTGGGGAGGCTGGCGTCCACGTGGCTGTGAACACTACTTGTCGGAAAGCTTTTTGATTCTTGGCTTTAGGGGAGCAGCTCCAGAGTCCTTTGATAATGGAGATCTCACAACTTTATCTTGCTCGGGCCTTTTTAATGATTTACATTCCTTTGTAGCGTCCGCACAACTTTAACAAAGGGAGGGAGAATGTTGTACGGCTGAACCTCGTTAAAGCAGCACGCACACACACACACACACACACACACGCACACACACACTCAGACACAGTGTAAGTAATCAAACAATGTAATCACCAGCATTTAAATCTCTCCCCATGGGAGCCTGGCTAATTATGGGAAGTCAACACATGTAATGTCTTTTTTTTTTCTGACTAACTACATTTACATAAGTGCAATGTGTCTCCGAGACAAGAAACAAGCACACACACACACGCAGAGCGCGTACGTACGCACACAGCCCTGGAATCCATCAAATCAAGCGATCCCGGGTTGATAAATGATTCAAATGAGGTGTGATTATGTACTTTGAAGTTTTTATATAAGTGCACTTTCATGTTAACGTTAGAGGATGGACAAAAACACAAAAACAAAACAGAAGCTGTTCTGTTGTTGTATCAACGCGCTCATACCCACAAATAATCATTATTTTTTTTAACGGCACATACAATTACACAGGTTTAATTAGAGTATAAATTTGGATTAATTTATGTAATAGAAGTCAATTTAATCATTTCAAGAGAGAGTCTTGTGATAATTATGCAGTTTAAAACGATGCAGCTCTGTGTCTCAACAGTATAACAAATGGAATATTATATTATAGCCTATAATGGCATAACTGTCAACAGGCTATTTTCATATTTTTTCATAGTGTGACGTCGAGATATGGTAAACTTGTAGTTTTCAGCTCCTTGCTTCCAGTTTTGCATTCTGCTTTCATTCGGAAGATGTTGTCAGTAACTCCATGTTTTTAAGCTACATCCCGATATTACGAGATATATCGGGATATAAAACTGCACACAAAGTTTGTGTTCCTATTGCTGATAACCTCTATTACATCCTTAAAATACAGTTATTACCTTTCATTTCAGATAATACCTGGTTCATTTCTTTGGCTTTTTTTAATGTTAAACGAAGGATAGTTATGTGCGTTAGAGACAAAGTAATAATGCTAAAAATCAATACTAAATATGAGGATTATCAATGGCACGGCCTTTAAAGCCAGGAAAAAGTCATCACAGATGTCATATCACAATATGACGATATAGGTAAAGAAAAGCTCAGGTAAACCAACTGTGAGCGAGGATTTATATTTGCAATTTAATGATATGATTAAGTAGATGTCCCCCCCACAACTTGCCAGCAAGTCATACTCTATACGCAATCGATAGTTTGTAATCTGCTGCGCTTCAAGAGTTGATTTGTTTTGAGTTTGAACGAGCGAGGACATTTTCCTCCCACGCCTTCTTCACGCGAGACATTTTTGACACAGTCAGAAAAAGCAAAGGTTTACATGTTTGAGCTAATGATCGCTTAATTACACTGAGCTGCTTGATTTGTCGGAGTCGCTGGTTTTATTCCTGCTGCGTTCACCGTCACACACTGTCATCGCTTCCTGGGAGACTTGAGACTGAGAATGAGTGCCCCATTAACAGAGCCGAAAAGAACTGAGATGTTATCTGTGTTATCAGGAACATTTGCACTTTCCTTTATTGTTCAACCCCGATAAGGGACAAAAAACCAAGAATTTTCCAAGTTCCTGTTTTGACTTTGGTGTATTCATCTGCAAATGTGATTTAATATTTTCAAAATTAACCTTTCCACTGCAAAAGCTCTGTATGCATAATATCAAAAGTTGATAATAAGACATTCCAAGTTGTTCTGACAAGGTGGTATTTGTGTGAATTGGATCTATAATTGAAACCTATTTTAACTAATACACCATGTACAGTATAGTTACTATTCGACTCATTTAATATAACAGTTAGTATTTTACTTAAATGTCCAGTGTGTAAAATGTAAGGTGAAATTTGCCAGAAACCGACGATAAAATAATGATACTTTTTTTTTGTACAAGTGTACAATCACCTGATTGTATGAATTGTTGTTTTTCATGACTTCAGAATAAGGCTTTTATATTTTTTATCAGGAGCCGTGTCAGCTATGGGGGCCTCTATTTTGGACCACCGTGCTACAAACACAGTTGGAAGGCTATCCAGCTGCAACATGCAACTTCACCAATCAATGTTACATTTTACACACTGTATGTTTAAATATAAAATTAACGTTTCACTCTATAGGTGAAAGTGATGTTTTATCAGTGACATTGTATACAAGGTTCAACTGCGATCCCTCACATAACAAATAAGTACTTATTATGTAATCAAGGCTAAGTGACATATATGCGGCATTTGACCACAGGGGAAGTAATGCTGTGATGACTTGAACGTGGCATAAGTAGAAGTTGGTGACACATTTTCTGGGCAGTATTCTATTTTCACTCTGCTGACAGACTGAAGAACTGACAGAGGAACTTAAAAAGCTGAAGGCCAAAACAACAAACAAGTTTCTTCGAAAAACTCAAGGGAGGCTGCACGACTGCCAGCGCACTGCTGAGCATCTGTGGGGACACACACAAAGGCAAACGCACACACTCACTCACTCACACACACACACACTGCTTCTTACTGTACAGCAACACACAAAACACACACCAGACCAGTTGGGACACGCTTTGGGGTCCCCCAGTATGTAGGTCATTTTACATGGACTTTTTTTTTTTTTCTTTATTCACAGCTGTGCTTTACACACACAAACATATCAGCGCATGTAGTGACACAGACACACGCACACTCACACTAAAAGCAGAAGAGATTAGAACAGACAGCTCTATTTTTTCCTTGGCTAATGCCAGACGAAGGACTAACTCCACCACCCCTGCCAACACATCCCATCGTCCCGATATTCAACATGACATTTCATTCAAAAAAGAGAGAGAGAGAGAGAGAGAGAGAGAAAAGGGATAAAAAGAAAAAAATCAAGAGAGTTCCACATTGGAGCTGGCTGTATCCACTGAGAGCCATCATACTGAATTACATGGATGTGCTGTCAGTGGCTTTCTAGGTATATTGGCTGGAGTTTGCAGCGAGTAAATGTCATAAAGACGTAGTGAAATGACAGTGAAAGGACGCCGATGATAAGTTTAAAGGGGGCAGGCAGTCGTGGGGAGGAGATGGGATGAGTGGGCGTACCAGCGGGAAATTTAGACAAACACCCAAACGTATTCATGGCGAGCGCTAAGTCGGCTGAATGAGGTCTGACCTTCCCTCATGCAGATGTGCCAGGAGCTGTGTGGTGATTTCGAAAGTCTGCTCCAGTCAGAGTGAATCAGGGATGTCACTCTGTTGACAGCTCAACACGGACATGGACAAGTCAATCTCGATGGTCGCCGCGGGACGTACTCAGAAGCTCGTTCTTTGACTCTTCCCTGCACTTTCCTGATGTATTGTAATGTTGGGAAAAATGCGGCACAGCAGCGAAGGCGACATTGGCAGCCTTCGCGCTGTGGGTGGTGGCACAAAAGATAGCTGCGGCACGCGCGTGACACTTCACACAGCAAACAGGAAGTATAACTCAGTGTCGATGCAACGATGCTTTAGCAACGGATTTGCAGAGAGTTGGACGAAATTTGCACATCAGAGAGGTTTATACAGGGAATCAGTTCATGGATTAAAGCTCGGAGAACGAGCTTAGTGTCTGCATCTCAGTGGCATCCTGGAGAAACAATTCCATTCTTAATGCCACCTTTTATGTTTCCGCATAACTCTGGGACACAGCTCCGCAGGTGACAGTGAGACAGTGCCTTGTCATGGACATAAACTGTAGCAAAAGGGGGATACTCATACACTGCTCTTATCTCTTACCTTAGATGACACCCATAATTTAGCTCTCTCTGGTGACCAAATGCAGTTTCGGAGAAGTTGTCGAGTAAATAGAAAGTTTCAAGTTTGCAGGGTCAGGAATTCCTTTATTAGTCTGTTTACTTATGCGGAGTGGGTGTAGCCTTAATGACCCTTTGCTGGCATTATTGTTGAAATGTGGCACCAATGGCAGTCAGTGACGATATCCACACTTGTAAACTCAAGTGGAGTTCAAATGTGTCACCTGATAATGATTCAGTTTTCACTTTAAAAAAAGTGATAGAATTGGATTTTCGATTTGAACTGAGGGCTCAGTGAAAGCATGGAGGACCTTCTCCTAGAACTGACATTTTATAGACTGCACAATCAAAAGCATTGGCATATATAATCGTTGATTGAAACCTCGGTCATTTCCGTTATTTGGCCTGTGCAAAGACGTAAAGGGCTTGTTGTTCCTGCCTGGCATTGTGCTGCTTTCGTCCCGTTTCACCCGTTGTGTGATTCATTGGTGCTAATAATGCACACAGAACCTAGGGATGCATTAAAGGAGTTACTATAAAACATCCACGGACACATCATCCTGGCAAAAGTTGCACTAATGATGCAGTAGCATTGATCGGTTGATCTCTGGAGTCAATGTAATGTCCCAATATGCTGCTGCTTCACTGGACGCTGGATAAAAAAAAAAAATGGGTGGCATTTCATACAGGAAACTACAGGTTTTTGTACCGTGAAGCACATGAAATGACACCAACCACAATTCAGCTTGAACGGATTCACGTCTAATTACATTCAAAGGCACGAGACTGTCGTATGACGCATGCGATCAATTATTATATAGTTTACCTCCATATGATTTTAAAACGTGCTGCAACAACATCATGCCTTAATGAGGCTTCATGCCACTTACTTTCTGCCAAAAGTGTCATTATGTGTTCATGATTTCAAGCTCGAGACGGTGGCGGGTGAAATTTTGTTACACTGAATAAATTAGTGTCAGGCGTTCAATGTGTAGGAGCAGAAAATGAGTTGGGTGTCAATTCAAAGTGAACAACAGGTAGTTTGTTAGCACACAGGCTTCTGTCTGAACTGTAAATGCACAAACGGCAGATATAAAAGATCAGTTTTATTTTGCGGTGTGGTATTATGTGTTTTGGGATGACTGGTGTGTTCTGGGTTAATGCTTTGCCCGAGGCCCCCGAGTCCCTTGAAACACCTCTGATTTCGAGCTGCTTGCTGAAGTGTGAATGGAATTAATCAAAGGTGTAAAAATGATTCCGTTCTTTGCAGTGGCAGGCTTGGAAGCAGCCTCAGACCATACTAAATATGACCACGTTCAGAGAGCAACGCTGGGCTGAGTGTGGATGCATGGAGAGATGAGTAAGGCACGGCAGTGACGAGTGTGCCTTTGATTTAAGTGGAGTGTGGGTGGAGGATTGGCTTGTGGATTCACTGAGGGTTAGGTACATAACATTCTGTGTACTATTAAATGTCGACGCCTTCAAAGTAGAAGGGAAGCTAATAAAAATACATGAAAAATGGAGATGGCACTGAGGGACATGAAAACCTCTCAAAGAAAAATAATAGTAACCTGTGACAGAGAAGTGCTGACTCTTGCAGAGCTGCTGGGGTTTATGCGCTTCAGTCCACAGACAGGAAACACAGGTTCATTGTTTTATTTTATCTGCAGACATGTTGAAAGTTTCACTGTGGTCATACTGTGTAGCTGTGATTTCAAATAAGTGGAATACATCTCAGACACTGGATACTTAACGGAAAAAGATTTTTTCTTTGTATTTCTAAAGCTGCAGTATGTAACATTTGACGATTTTTGTTGTTAACGATGATGATGATCTCTGCCAGGTCTGTGTGAACAGATATTATGCAGTAGCGGTGGCACAGGGGTGAACGGAGGAAAGACGCGTTTATCCCCTCAAACCAGGTTTTTTGAGCAAGAGAATTCATTTTTGAAACTTTGGGTTTTCAGTCATAATGTAACCTTGCTTTATTAGCGGTATTATGCTACATTGCTATTGTGGCCATGGGAGTCATTATGCACTTGAAGTAAAGTGAGCACATGTCAGAAAACATCTACAACATGTGGTTACCGTATCAGCACAACTTGCAAACAAGCATTAGCTTTATGAGGGTAACATTTGGCTAATCCTTGGACTTGGTTAGCCTCATTTTTGAAAGTTGCACTTAACTAGGGTATATCAAAGGTATACAAGGACACATACAAGGACACCCTATACGCCTATATATGAATGCACAAAATTGATGGGTAAGGCTGTGGATACGGGGTGAAATGGGATCGTGCTATAAAACTAATCGCTTTCTGTGTGCAGCATGGAAATGTCCCTGGCCTCACAAGTACTAGTACTAAGCTATACTGAGTTGTGTGCGTGTGTGAACTCATCTGACAATGGTTAGAATGTAACAGACATCTGTTGTAAAAAATAACGGTTTTAAAGGCAGTGGCACATTTTTCAGAGGTCTGGTTCTGTCTCACAGACTGAACAGGCTGAAGGCCTACGAAGGAGCAACATGTTAATTGTGTGTTACATATTTAACAGCGGTGTGAAGGCTCAGTGGAGCATATCCTCAATCTGTCGGTGGAAATCGTTTGGAAAAGACACAAGGGGGTCATTCACATAACTCAGCAGCAAGGTTAGAGTGACATTATGGGCTGAGATTGTCAGGATACAATGTTTTCATATTCATTAGCAGAGTCACTGGGTTCGTGTGGATGTACCGGCTGCTATTTTGTTTTTGTCCTCTCATAAACGGCTATTTAAAACAAACCATCCAAACAAAAATTTGACTGAGTGATTTAATGACCAAGAAAGACTTGAATTTATGTAGAGATGGAAGGAGTCGCTCATCATAAAGAGATGTTCAAGTCAAGTCAAATCAAAGTCACGAGAGGTCAAAGAGTCACTGAGGGAGACTGGAGACAAAGAGGCTGAGGACAACAGAGAGGCAATCTCACCGTGACTTTGTGTTGTCCAGTGAGGTTGGGCCATTCACACAGCAGCTGGCTCTCAGACAGGGTGAGTACACAGGGAGTTTCCCCAATCAGCACCGTGTAGTTCAGACGACTGTTACCTGGCGCCGCTGGGATCAAGTTACGACCCTAAACACAGAGCAGGGAAAAAAAGCATGAGGACACAGAAGCCTTGAACTCCTTTCTACATGGTTTATCTTCATCATGGACATCATGGATGCATGTTTGTGCAGGTTCTCATTCATCCAGGTCATGGTTATCTTCAGGAGGTAGTTGTAGGCCATTGGACAATGTTTCAATTATCCAATAGGCTTCCCCAATTCTGATCATCTGGTCATTTATGCAACCGAGAAGCTAATATGAGTGGAGATACAAGATGGGAGGAATGGGAGAAAGCTGGAGTACCGAGAGAGAACCCATGCACACATGGGGAGAACATGCAAACACCACACAGACAGAACCTCGGTCAAACTGGGATTCAGACTGGCAACAGTGAGGCAACAATGTTAGCCACTACTACTGTGTGGCGCTGAAAAAAAGTAATTGTAAATCTCTTCTCTGTGTTGCTCTGACCTGCTATTACATATTATCTACCTCACTAACTTGCATCATAGCCTATGATTTAATGGGTGCCATCTTCATCGTGTAGTCTACATACATCATACTGGATGTCGTAGCCAAGTTTATTAGGTCTGTGTCGCACAGTGTAATAATGATCTTATAAGCTTGTTGAAACTACACAGTGTGTAGGAGGGTTGTTTTATTTCCTTAATAACTCTTAGCACTTTACTACAGGAGCTAGGTAAGTATCATTTTTAACAAATTCCTCAAACAGGGGTCAATCACTTTCAGCTGTGGACTTAAACACTTTTGGTGCTCTTACAGCTGGGGGACAAATCTGACGGACCAACCACAATGTTGGTTTGCTGCCATAATGCATGAATTATGGTTTTCTAGCATCATATATTACAATTCTTGTGTTTTGTGCTTTGAAGGTATCGTAAACCAAGCCAGAAACCACAGAAGAAAAACAAAAGTATACTCTTGACTGTTATGTAAAATATAAAGCACCTGAAGGTACACAGTCCACTAAACTGAACACCATGTGAGTCCCCACAGTGGTTGTGAAAATGTGTCATCTTCTATCCCACTTTCTTTCAATTTCAATATTCAAGTTCAGTATCCAACTTGAGACACACTTTGTAATGAAAGGGAGGCAATTTTGTGGGGTGAAAAGAGCGAACTGAAGGAACAGCAAGAAAACATAAAAGCAACAGGAGGAAAATGAATACAAAGAAAACAAGATGGATAGAAAATGTGGCAGGAACACATCAGGAGAGCAGGCACGAGGAGCGCAGAGGAGAGAAAAGATTATGAGAGAGGTAAAGGAAGATATAAGGAGTATAGCCGGTGAGTGAGCGAGGCTGACGGAGGGAGAGAGGGAGAGAGAGAGAAGAGATAGCTGCCGTGTGTCCTGCTGGCTTAGCTGTGGGACGCAGAGACAGACTCCGTTTTCCAATCCCATCGTCTCTGCAGGCTGCCAACCAGCCGTGCTCTGCAACCCTGTAAACACGCATCCCATTCCATCTCACAGTCGCACACGCACACACGCACGCAGAGTTCAAACCACACATGTACTCCAGTTTCAGCCACACACGGAGCGGTTGCCACACATACACACAACAGGCAAGAAGCTTCATGCCGGGATATACGCTCAGAGACACACAAACACCCACAGTAAAGCACTCCAGAAACACCAAGACCAGATAAATATTTTTTCTCCTGCTAACACACCTCACTAAAAACACACCCGACACTTCAGATGAGAAATTAATTGCGTGGCGAGCACAGTGCATGCATCTGAGACACGCTATACCCTCACATCCCATCTTGCCAAATTGCATTTTTGTCCATCTCATCAGTGCTTCCACTATGTAGGCAGTTTTACCAACAAGCCAAGCAGGAGATTTGGCAATTACTGAGAGGTTCTTTGCTAATAAATTATCATTTAAGAAATAAATTACGATGGTTACGCTGCTTTCAATTCTGTCATGGACATAGTCACTGTCACACATTTTGTGGTAACACAGAAAATAGTCTGTGATAAAGATAAAAACACTGTGCTACGACAGTATGCGCAATTTAACAGGGAAATAAGAGACTTTGTATAATGTCACATTTTTGTGTAGAGCTTAAATAAGTTGAAGAAATGATCTTACAACCAATAAATAAGTGGCACTGTTCATGCTTCCTTCAGTTATTTTTTTTTACTGAGCTTCATTTCAAATTAGTAACGGCATATACTGTATATTCCCTTTGCCACATTAATTCCTTTCCAGTCAGTCTGACTAAACATTTCAGATGAGCTCAGTGTGATGGTATAAACCACATACAAAACTAAGAAATTGCCAATTAATTTCATACACCTACATGTCCAGTCACCGTTGATGAAAATTAAAGCCAATATAATCCACGTCCCCTGGACTCTGGGTCTACGTGCTTCCACACTTGCCCTTCCAGCATCAGAAATTAATTACACAAATTGAAAGCGCTGCTTGAGAATGCAGAAGAGGGCGGCAGTCGGAGAAACTGCTGTTAGATAGTTACAGGATAGAAATAGGTCTTGGAAAGTGTGGATGTTTGCTGTTAGCTTTCAACTAGGAATTTGTAAGAACCTTTATTTTCTACCCGTCTGAGAGACCTTGTAAGGATATTTGAGCAATTAGGCAAGCCTTTATGGAAAATAGAAGCCTCTGTGTGCATCAGTGTATGTGTACTAATGTGCCAATTGCCATTTACATTGTCTACATGTTGTATTGATATGATGTTTTGATTTTATTCTGTCAATTTGTGTTATTTACAGATTAATTTTACATCATACATATGCAAACTGCAATATCATCCTAAATAAAAATAATATTTTTTTATATTTTTTTTTATTTGAAACATCATGATGGATTATCAAGATATATTTTCTAATTTGTCAACCACTTTCTTTTGTGTACACAAACAGCTTGCTACCCATGCAGGTAGCCCATAGTAAACATTTTTCTGTAGCCAAAATGCCTATTTGAAGGTTTCTCTGCTGCCAAATATTATACATTAAGTTATAGTAAGTCTTTTGAGCAGATAAGTACAGCGCTGACAAGCTAGTATGATTTAAATAAATCACAAGGCATGTTAGCTAGGACGAGGCTAGCTGTTTAGCATGCTAATTAATTACCACAGCTGGAACTAGTTTTAGTTGAGTAACAAAATAAAGCTCGCTGCTAAACTTGTAACAGTTCTGCTTTACAGGTGTATAAACAGTGTTAATGCTAACCCTGGCTACGTAACAAAGGTGAAAACACTAACTTAGAATCACATTAAGAGGAAAGTCTAGTACAGGAATGATCTCTTCTGTTGCACACAAATCCAAGATGCTGAGAGTGTTGAGGCTAATGTTCGACTTGATTACAAAATCAAGGTTAATTTAAAACCTTACCCCTAAATCCTGACACCATGTTTCACTGTATGTTGTCATGAGCACAAAACAATCCTTTCAACACTTGTGAATGTCTGACCTTAAGAATGAGAGGTGATGTGGGTTTTAGCTCCAGTATTCCAGAGGGACTCAGTGGTTCAAAGACGGGGTCGGGGTAGTAGCTGAACGTCTCATTCACCACAACCAGAGCGTTCACGTTGTCCATGTAGAACCCGATCTCATCCGGGCCAGTGCCGGTCTCCAAAAAACTGAGCTCTGAATCGGCCACCGATGGAGCAAGGCACACCATGACGGAGTTGTTATACACCGTACAGTTCTGGAAATGGGAGAGACATACACAGGTTTATGGCTTGGAATTTAAAGGAGTGGTGATAAAGAAAGTTTCATCACTCACTAGAGTTCAACTATACAGTATGATGTATGTGGGCACAATTGAAAATAAATCTATAAGAATACACTAAGAACAGTAAGAACAGTCAACACAATCTCCTTTGAAAAGTGTGAAAATCACCCTGGGGTTATACTTTTTTCTGATATTGATTTGGTGGGTATAATAACCCATCCTTTGTGAGAGTTGATGCCCTGTGAAACTGCAATGCTGTTATATCTATTGGAAATGTAAATTGGTTTTAAATTTATGACCAACTGCTAATAATCATCAATGTGCTGCGTTGTTGACATCATTGCTTTGGAGAATATGTGAATAAACAACGTCATGGCAATGTTTGCTGCAGTTTATATGACTGCATGGAGGAGAGTACTTTCAGCTTGTTTTACCCCAATTATTACAATTACATTACATGTCAACTGAATAATATGAATATTATTTCTTTTTCTTTTTGCTTAAATGTAATGCCTTTAAGCCAACAGCTATTGGAAGTTACAACATCCCATCAGAATATGATTGGCAAATAATCTTCACATTCAGTTTCACTCCAATGCTAAATAATGCCAGCGGGACAAAACTTAAGCTAATAAGATGACATCAAAATAAAATAAATAGGAAATAAGTATTAGAAATTATAAAGGAGAGAATAATATATGTAATGTAAACAGCATTGAACGGTCATATGTTCAGAGATGAAGGGTGAAGGATTGCATCTCAAACAGATCTCTGCAAATTGACCGTTTCATTGAATCACAAGTAAGGAAATGAATTAAAATGTAAAAATAATGTTGTATGTTTTGAAAAACAGCTGACATTTTTGCCATGGTCCGTAGAAAATGGGCAACAATGTTTCAAAACCTCAGCATGGTCCTTTAAGTGCAAAGTGGTGATTTGACAGAGGACTGTGAGGGACACGTTGTGAAGACTGTTAGTCTCCCGAAGCTTTAACTTCATCTGCAGGCTGAAGTGCCTTAGCATTAGTTTGAAGTTTAATTTGAGCTTCAAATCACACTGACAATCATCAAACTGCTTTTGTGCAACGATGAAACCATTAAAACTTTTCAAATGGGACACTTTTGAGTGGATTGTGTTTTTCTTTATTCTTTACTTTTCGTCATTCTATCTTTCTCTCTTTCTCCCTCACACAATGCATACACACAGTCTTGTGGGACACAAGCACTCATGTGGCGTGCTGACATTTGAAAGGCTATGCAGCCTGAAGTAGTGTTAGATGTCTGAAGGAGACGTGAGCAAAACACAGACGGACCATCCTGCCACCTCCATAAGTGCCATCGAAGCAGGTGATGTGCTTGAGATGAGCTTGTGTGCACTCTGTGTGACACCATATGCATATATCATATAAATAACTTGGAAATATATACAGTACACGCCCGCTGGCTATGCTGGTGTTATCACAACACTGGCTGCCTGTCACAATGTGAACTTGTTCATTAGTGTGTGTACTTACATGAAAGGATTCTGCCTGTCCATACTTGGCCCTGATCTTCGGTTCTCGGATGGTTGCGAGGTTGGTCCCGCTTACTGTCAGCAGAGTCCCGCCACTGTAGAAACAGAAAAACATCATGGTGGGCAGTGTATTAAAAGAAATGACCACTGTACTGGACACAAGCATTCGGACGCCTGACCATTACACTAACAGGGACTGTAATGACATATTCAAATACATACACATGTACCTTATGTAGCTATAATAGCTGCCTCACTTCCTGGAGGACTTTCATTATGACCCTTATGAGGTCAAGCACTGATGTTGGACAAGAGGTTCTGGCTCACAATCTCTGTTCCAGTTCATTCCAGAAGTTCTTCCACACCAAACTCACCATAACATGTCTTTATACTCCTTGTTTTGTGCACTGGTTAACAGTCATGTTGGAATAGAAAAGCCTTCCCCAAACTGGAAGCATAGCATTGTCCAAAATGTCTTGGTATGCTGAAGCATTAAGATTGCCCTTCATTGGAGATAAGGGGCCTAGTTAAAAAAGCCTGATTGAAGGGCCAACCATTTACTCTCACTTTCACACCTACAGTCAATTTAGAGTGTCCAATTAACCTGTTTTGGGAATTTGTGATGATAGCATAATTGAATTCAATCAGGCAGAAGGTAAGTCGTCACATCTGGCTTTCAATTACAGCTCCATGTCTACTATCTCTAACTCTCAACACCATTGGGAATATCAGGCACATTCTTTTTTGGTAAGTTAGCAAAGTGATTCCTGCAACATGCAGGTGCCGTCTTTCATAGTAGACATTAATCCGACAGAGAATGACTCGTGTGCATAAAATGAAAGGGCAGAAGCAGCAGAGTAAATGATATGGTGACACGAGGCAGAGCTTAAGCCTCTCAACATCTAGAGCTGGCTAACTAAAGACATTCATCTCCTACTCTTACCGAGTAACACAATACCAGCAAATAGTAATGATAGGGAAGGACAGGGTGCAAATGACACAGGTAGTTGTAACGTTTCAGACATTTTTGATGGCAACAAGATTTAAGATTGGTATTCTCAGTTGTTCTCTCCTTTTCCTATGAGAGTCTGCAAGTTGTCAATTTACCTGTCTTAGTCAGACTAAGTCCTCAGCTCGATTAAACATGTAAGCGTACTGATTGTTTGATCTTCTTCCTCTTGGCTTCTCCCTTTAGGGGTCACAACAGCAGATCATCTGCCTCCATCTTGTCCTCTCCCCTGTCTCCTCTTCTGTTACACCAACTGTCCTCATGTCCTCCTTCACAACATCCATGGACCTTCTCTGTGGTCTTTCTCTTTTCCAGCTCCATCTTCAACATCCTCAGCCCAATATAATCACTAACCCTCTTATGCACGTGACCAAATCATCTGAACCTTGCCTCTCTTACTTTATCTCTAAACCTGAGCCGTCCCTCAGATATGCTCATTTCTACGGCGCTATTCCAATTGTTCTTCTTTTGTTTAATGTTTGCTAAGAGCTTTCTACTGCTAATCCGGTCTGCATTTTCATCGAGGAATTACATTGTCGTGAGTGTGTTTTTTGTGTTTGCATTCTGCTACGCTACAGTTATGCAGCGTCTCCATTGTCACATTGTTTACGCCAGGGAGGGGCTAGTTGCATTGAAGCTGACTGGCATAGTGTTCAGAACAGTGGACTTTCCTGCACATAGCATAACAAAAAATACCCACAGAGGACGCATGTGAGGAGGAATGGAAAGATGAGACCCGGGTCCAGACGACAGAGCACGACAGAGAAGGTGACAAGCTTGTCGCTTTCATAAACAACAGATGGCGTCACCCTGGTCATGTTACAGTATGTTTCTGCACCTCGGATGTCAAAACTGTAAGCTGCGTGTTTATACCGATTGTACAAACACACGCAGGGAGTTCACATACACCATCTTGGTTGTTGTTTACATCCCACCCCCCGCAAACTGGCATCAGAATGCTCTGTTGTTGACATTGCTATTGTATTTCTCAGTTCCACTTCATGATCTTCAGTCGCAAACACACAAAAATGATAAATTACCAATTACCATTTATTTCCTCTTTTCTTTTATTATTGTGATTGAGCTTAAGCATTTGGAAGTGAGAGGGAGTTTGTTACAGTACTGTGTAAAAAATTTACAAATTTAGTCTGATCAGTTGAGCAAATTTCAATTTTTAATATTAATAAAAGTTCAATCTAAAATGTTTCAATGACAAAAAAATTATAATCCAGTTTTAATGTTTTAACTATTTCTAACTACAGGAATGCACATATACCAATATATATGCTGCACTTGAACACATACATGCACAAACATTATTGCACTATTATGTGCAGACTTCCATCAAATCATATATATTGATATGATCTAAGCTTGTTTTTTTTGTATACTTATATATTCATTTTGCTTATTAAACATGTGTTGTTTTCCACTGTAAAGGAATAATTAAGTGCTTGTCTGGTCTGAAAAAGTTAACTTTCCGTCAAAGCTTGTAACATATCCCTAAATTTGCCATCTTTATGTTTGGCTTCCAGCAGGAAAAGATTTAGTTTTAAGCTAAATTAAATATTAATAATAAATACCGTATACTCGTATCTCTTAAAGTTTTATGACTGTAATAAAACACAATATAATCTCTTCCAGAAAAGCACATTGTTGCAGGAGTAATGCTTCAATACCCATTACGTTACATATTGTATACTGTGTTTGCTAATATACTGTAAAGATGTTAATAAAAGAAAAACAGCGGCCGAGCGTAATGTGATGAAGGCAGCTGATTAACATGGAGCAGTGGAGCTGAGGCCACATTCAAATGCACTCATTTTTAATTAGACATTTATGTCATTGCCACAAATGCACCATGGCACAAAGCAGGCTGCACTTATAATACCACATGTCCTTCCATTTCCTTCTCCACTCTCCTCCTCAGGTGGGTGAATATTTGTGTAGAGTTGCTCTGTCCCTGTCCTCCTCTCTTTGTCTGAGTCTCTTTAGCTCAGCTACATGCTTTAGGGAAGAGACAACAAGGCAGTCGGGATGAACTCTCAGGAATAGCTGCATGGGGAAATACAACCACTGTTGTTAGTGTTTCACTCTATATGCTCTCCAAGCCTCTCTTACCATCTGTCCCCCATTTCTCTTGTACTACTATCTAATTTTCATCTCACGTTTACACGCATGTTAAAAGTCCAATTTTAGTCATGTAAACACATTAGTCCGACTAAAATTGAGCTAGTCTTAGTCAGACTAAGATACTTGGATAGTTACATGTATGCGCTTAGTTGGAGTGGAGTCAGACTTAGCCGAAGCTACAGCGAAGACTTACTTTTGGACTGCTGTACAGCATGTACGAAACATACAGAACCCAACAATCTTCTGACAGACAGCTTGAGGGAGGAGTCAGTAGTACAGGACTAAATGGGGTTGTCATAGCTCAGTGGTAGAGCAGGTTGTGTTCCTACCAAGGTCAATGTTTGATCCCCAACCCTGCTAGTCTACATGGTGATGTGTCCCTGGGCAAGACAATTAACCCCAAGTTTCTCCTGACAGCTTTGTCAGCAGTGTATGAGGTACAGAGCATTTAAATTGAATGACAAGTTTGAGGGCCACACGGCTGAGTAGTGGCGAGCACTGTTGCAAGAAGGTCACTGGTTAAGTCCCCGGCTCGACTGAGGGCCTTTCTGTGTGGAGTTTGCATGTTCTCCTTGTGTGGGTTCTCCCTGGGTACCCCGGTTTCCTCACACTGTGCAAAAACATGCAGAAGTGTCGGTGTGAATGTGAGAGTGAATGGTTGTTCGTCTGTATCCAGTGACCTGTCCAGGGTGTACCTTGCCTATGTCATGTGGGATTGGCTCCAGTCAACCCCGTGACCATCATGTGGAGAATGAATGAGTGAGAGTGACCAGTTTGGTCAGTTTGGTTTCTTTCTGCCTCTCCAATAAGACAACCGAACAACATGATGGAAAATAATGGGCTGATGTGACAGGTGTTGCCATTGGCTTTCTGGTGTATCAGGAACATCACTTCCCCAACAGCCTGTTGTCCTTACACGACTAAGCTTGTACCTTCTTTGGGAGGTTTATTCAACTCACTACTGTGACCTTTATGCTTGTAATAAAATTAATACTATGGTTAATTAATTTCACTTTCGGGATTCTGTGCCAACTACCTGCTTCTTGCCTGAACACCTATAATAAGCACAACCAATTTTTCAGTGATTATGCAGATTAGGCAGCTGCAGTATTCGAGAGATTCAGTCCCTTGCCTACAGGTACCTTGGCAGTACTTGGCAAAAGGAGTGACACGTCTCACACCCATGTTTGGGAGAATATTTTAATATTGTGGTCCAAAATTGCTTTTCTAACCTCTGGTGCAACCCAAGTACTTTCCTTGCTGTCCCTGATGAGAACTCCCTGTTGATTTATTTCTGAAGTTCTGAAGTGTTCTTTCTAAATGGAAAATCATCAGCCAAGCACCATGATAATGCACTTTCTCTCCGCGTACCCACTTCTTGTTTTGTGTCCTAACCGTCTTTCATCTGCTCTTGCCATAAACGCTAAAGCACAATGATAGGACTTTGGTGGCGTGTGTGTGTGTGTGTGATCACACAATAACCTGAGAATGAAGCAGACAACAAAGAAGAACAGCTGCTTCTGTGAAGGTTATATACAGAGGTTGTGTGCGCGTGGACCGGTCAGTGGAAGTACATTTTTGAAAATTTCTCCACTTTCAGTTTGTCTTTGTTTGCTGACAAGTTGTTTTTTTTATAGCCGACATGTGACAAAGGGGGAAATTGCTGAAAAACATCCACTAAAGTAAAGCCTCTTTTATGTTCCCACGTACACACACACACACACCCTGTCCCTGTTTTGCAGGTGTGCTGTTTTGGGGTTTTCTCAGCCAGATGGAGGAGCAATCTAGGGCCAAACATTAGGGAATCAGTGTGTGTGTGTGTGTGTGTGTGTGTGTCTGCTTCATGTGGGTTCACAACCCCTGAGTGAGTTTCCAGAAGTGGAACCCAAGTTCTGAGCTTCACTCACTCACGCACACACACACGCATGCTCGAGCACATGTGGGAGTGCAGGGCATTGATTTGGCCTCAGCTGTTTCTGGGGCCAGTCCTACTGAGAAACAAGGAACGGTGGAGGATTCATCAACACTCCAGTCTGACAGACTCTGCATCTATCTGCTGCAATCTACTGATGAATCTCCACAGGGAAGGAAGCAACACACACTAGGAAATAAGAAGCAGGAAGGAAATGGCAGGACACAAGGTTGGCCGCTTTCAAATCTTGACATTAAAATAAATAAATTAAACAACAACAATATACCCTTAGGAATGTGAAATGAATGAATTGGCAAGTGGGTTACAACATATATGCAAACTATTCTGCGGGGGCTTCCTTAGTCTCAGATTCAGAATCCAGACAGGACTTAAATCATGCGAGGAGCATCAGGTTCCAGTAATCAGTGGAGGTTGTAATAAATAGTGGGTGAAAAATCAAGCGCATACTCTATGTGCCCCAGAAAGGATTGAAATCAATAAATCAACTTAAATGCTGAACCTTTGCTTGTATGTGTCCTCCCCAGTGATGTTGCACTCGCATTCAGTGCCGAGTAGTGCAAGGTCTTAATTTATCGAGCTGAGGATATACTGTGCAGGGCACTGCATAGCACAGTGTGGTGAGCTGAGTATCAAACTGAGAGGCAGAGAACATGAGCTCCGACTATAAACTATAAACGGCTATTTAATCCAACGTGATCTCACGCCACAGTTTTGGATCAACCGAGCTGTTGCAGCCGCTGATTTCCTCTGTTTAAAATCTTTTACACGAGCCAGATAAAACATATCCAGCACTGTCAATTTACCTTGTTTGCCGTCATAGTAGTAGTCTCGTGTAGTTTTTAATTTTAATTTTGAAAATGCAAACCCCTCTCATCAGCAGCTAACTCCGCCCAATGCCCGATTATGGAAAATACCAAGAAGTAGGGTGAGACGCGTGGGGGAGTGCAGAGCAGTGAGGGGGCGTGGTCTGGAAGTGAAATCCGACACCGATTTGTTTCACGTGGTGGAGAGAGAAAAGCGAGGGGAGGAGTCTGGGACAATGAGCCTCACACTGATTAGACAAGAGTGGATTGGAATAGCCAATGGCAACATTTGAATGCAGTAGCTGGTGTTTGACGAGAGAGAGGCAACAGGTAAACTGATTTTTTATCACATAACGTATCATTTCCATACTTAACACTAAATTGCTAATATTTGCACATATTACCAGATATCCATATGCAATCCTATGTTTGTTAAGAGAGATGTGGGTGCAGTTAAGTCTTCTTTAACTCAGAAAGGGACACTTGTGTGGGCACTACCCTCAACCACAACAATGTAAAACAAGGTGTTCCATCCAAAAGAGTTCCTGATCCATCCCATCGAACAAAACAACCACTTAGAAAAAACATTCATGTGTAACCATGTCAACATTTTGAATTGGCCCTTAAAAATAAATGCACAAAACATGTATTACACATACTGGGTTCCACCTGAAAAGGGGGATTTGGGGGTCCAAACTCCTTAAAAACACTTTGACAAACAGTCACTTTGTCTAGTACTTGTTCAACATATGGGAACAGTGAAGCTAAATGGAGTGTGTATACAGTAGGAGGAGTAAATAAATGATTTGACATCACAGTGGCTTACCTGGCAATACTCCAGTCAGGTTCGATCCTCAGAACGGTGGGGTCGTCAGTGTAGTTAAACTTGACTTCAGGGTTTCTCAGCTCAGCGTCGTCAATGTCCACCAGCACCGATGACGTGCCTGGCGCCAAACCAGCCGGCGTGACACACACGATCTCACGGGCATTTCTCCTGGGTGGGCGAAGGGAAGGCAAGTGGGAAATGTTTGTCTGAAGTCTGAGACGCAGGAGCGTGAAACTATTCCGACAAAACCACAGTAAACTGAGGAGCCATCAAACATGGAGTTGAGCCTGATCACTCAAAAAAGAATTAGAATAATAGAAAGTCAATGACTCCTTCCTTATGCCAGGACGCACTTTACACGCTGAGGTCAAATCTGAAGAGTCAATATATTTAATGACTCGCTCATTAAGCTTGTAATTATCGATGTCTAGCCCGAGAAGCAAATTAATCTGATTCTCTTAAAATCATATGCCGCTAATTTGATTAAATAATTCCGCTTGTGATAAATCAGCCTGTAGATCTCGTCAAGCAGAGAGAGCGATAAAGAACTTTAAGGGAAACGGCAGCTTGTATTTCTTTTATATGAAAAGGAAATGAGACGAGCGCGGCTGCAAAAGGAACAGAAAGTACGGGGCAACTCAAGTCATGTTTAATAAAGTTCATACCTGCTATGATTTCTGCTCTAAAAACGACGAGCACCAGCAGTCACAGAGAGAGGGATAGAAAGAGGTTGTGTATCTGCAGTGCACGTGTGTAAATACTGTATGTGTGTGTGTGTGTGTGTCCCAAAGGCAAAATAACATTTTCAATTGCAGTCTTGTGCTCAGTCCCCAGAAGCTACATTATCTAATATGTATTTAGCACAGTTGAGTGGTGGCTGCTTTTCTGGGGCATGACTTCACAGGAACAGTGCACGAGTTAGTGCATGTGTCTTATGTGTGTGTGTGTGCGCGCGCTTTAATGTAACACTGTACACTCTGTTGTGTCTCTACACATGACACTCGCACAGAGGAGAGTGTGTGTGTGAGAGAGAGGGGAGAAAAAGGAGAGAAAATCCACAATATCCTTCCTCCCATGTCCCCCTGATCTGTAACCATAGCAACCCCATTCACCAAGAACACATGCCCGGCAAGCTCCACAAAGATGCCACAAACACATTGGCGCAGCGAGGGTGTGACCGATAAAGACAGAGTCGAGGTGAGGGAACAGTTGTGGCGGTGGCGCTGTATCTGTGGATTACTGTGAGGTGGCTACGGCTCAGAAATGACTGCTGTGACAGCAAAGCTAGCATATAGTTGCTTCAATGGAGATTAGCCATGAGAGGCTAATCCATGTATTTGACATGCGAGCGACTGTGGTGATAGTTCTGATTTCTTCAAGCGCTAGATTAGGAAAAGCAGTGCAGACAAAGGGGTCCTGTGTGTTTGTGTGTCTGCGTGCAACACAAGGAGTCGTCCCACTCTCTCACACACACAAAGCTTCTTTTTTGATTGAAATGGTTACACAATGGATGGATTATTAATCGATTACTAATTTAATCTGCAACTGTTTTGATAATTGATGAATGGGTTTGAGCAGAGGTGGGTGGTAACGCGCTACATTTTACTTAATCCAAATGTAGCTGAATGGGATAATCCTAATTTATTGTACTTTTAGTTAAAGGGTGATGTATTTAATTTCCCAAAGAATTAATGTATTATTGTTTTAGTTCAAGGGTTATTTATTTTATTATAAAGACCATATTTATTGTTTTATTTAAAATCTTATTTAACATATCTTAATTTGAACATTGTAGTTTTATATTATGTTGTGTCTATTTTGTACCATTTGTGTTGCTCTGAATATTTCAAAGATTAATCCAGAGAAACTCAGTACTTTTGAGCAAAAATGATTTGTATGTTGTGTCCTTCAACTGAAAAAACTGTCGAGGAAAACTTTCAGGTCTATCTGAGAGGGAGTGTTTGTGTGTATACAGCAGCAGTGCAGAGGTGGGCGGGGCATGAAGCTTTTTTGTTTGTTAAACTGCTGAACGATCTTGATTTCTGAGCAGTTAGATTCACTTGTGATGCTTGTTGTGAGAGCATCTTTGCATTGTCAGTCATACGACAGTCTATTTGCTGCCGTCTCACTTTACTAGCCCAATGTTGTTGTTGACCCTAGCTGTCTTGACATAATCACTACCTGTGTGCAGCATGGAAATGTCACTGAGGAACACAGGACTGAACAATAGCAAGGCTTATTCATTTGACAAAAGTTTGAATGTAACAGACATTTGTTTCAATTTAAATGCTGCACACAACAGTTTAAGTAGGCTCATTTTTTCCCATTCTTATCTTAATCCTAATATCCTCAACTGTGTTGCTCTCACTTGCCCACAAGATAATTAAAATTCAATTTAGGTTTAAGAGGAAAAAATAAAGTGCTTCTCACCTTTTGAAGTAGCAGGGCTGTGGTCCAATGCTGACAGACACGTAGCTGCCTGCGTTGAGGTTGCTTCCCTCGATGGTGACCCGGGTGCCGCCAGAAATGGGCCCTTGAGAAGGCTGGATACGGGTGAAGTATGGAGTCTGGATAACAAACAGTTTGAGTTTAAATAATTTACTCTGCTCCTAGAGATTTTTCTAACGAAAAAAAAATAAAAAATAGAACCGGTTCCACAAAAAAACACCCTTTGAAAAAAAGTTCTGGCTTTCATGTTCCTTACCACAAAGGTGAATGGCCTTGGGGACAGGGCTCTATAGTCACTGGCGCAGTCTCTCACACACACCTCCACCTGGGCCTCTTGAACCCTGTAGCCTGTCGCATCGTTCAGCAGACACACTATTCTGTAGATGGAAAGAGTGAATATTCGTAAATAAGGTTTTGAATTTTTTAGAAATGTTAAATTCACCGGAATGTTTAACAAAACTGTACCCAAAATGATAGCATAAGCAGGCGCACACATTATCCACAAAGCAAAGACAATCACATCCAAATGAAACCTCACTCTTTAATAAGCAAAATACCTGACATTAGATTTGAATCCAAGTCTCAGGAAACGGTGAGAAAAGGTAACATAAAAAAATAATGCATGTAAAAAAGAGGGGGAAACATGACAAATATGTCATGTCTGGTGTTGTGCAGGGATGTCAGTAATAATGTGTGTGTGTGTAATATTTGAAAGGAGATGCCCTCTATCTCAACATGCTTCATTTCCTAACTAACTGTACTACAGAGGGATTGTTTGATCTGCATGAACTCAATTCCTCCGCCGTGCAGGTCCCTGCAGAGGAGTAAATGTCAGGATGGAGGGATGAGAAGAATGAAGGAATGAGCATATGTCGGGGGGTTATGGAGAGAGACGAGGCTGCATTTCTACAGAAGCTTGCCCTGTTTGACTTTCTCCTGATGTAAGGTTGGTCAGGATGAGAGAGGTGTTGTTGGATGTGTCTTCACATGCACGGGTGTGTACGTCAGCGTGTGCAGGTTTGTGTAACTTACCTCTCTGCACTCACGTATTCCTCCTCGATCGGTACACAGGGCACTTTGCCCAACCTGACGCCCGGCTGAATGTCTCTGAACTGCAGACCCAGGTTCTCCCCCAGGATGGTCACCCTGGTTCCTCCTTGGCGAGGCCCCGTCTCAGGAAACAACTGGACCGAACAGAATTGGAATGGAAGAAAAAAAGAGACAAAAGGATTCAACAATTGTTACGAGCACATTCCAACAAATAAATAAACAATGGCCCTTGCCTTAAGTTAAGTTAGGTTTATTTTAAAGCACTTACTGCCAATAAACCCTTCTAATCTTTACACACTGGACCTTTAACGACACTGAATGAATTAATTGTCTGTCTCCATTCAACCATATTAAAGGCTGAAACAAACATGACATTGCATGAACACACTCAAACAAACACACACAAAGACACGCAGGAACACTCCATACAGAATTGCCCTGATCAGGTGATTCAAGTTTTAACAAAGAAAAATGACCCTCTTAACACAGAATATGAGGGGGGGTAAAAAAGGAAGTTAGGCTGAGACACAGAACTACACCAGCATCGTTTCAGCGGTTTAATTGAAACTCATTATGTCGGCATGGCTTCATCACCGAGGCTGTGGCGGTGTAGCGCGCGGTCACACTGCTGACCCATAATGTGATTTATCTAGCCAGATTATGGCGCATAGCAGGGACAGGTGTGGTGTGACAAAACAAATATGATGACTGATGGACGGTGGCTGTCACAAACACACACACACAAACCTAATCCCTAACAAGCATCACAAGGTAATTATGTATAATCTGTCCACCGCCCTGTTCTTCCACAGCGCTTGGCTGAGCAGACAGCTCAGTGTGGAAATGCAAAGTCAGCCACTGACAGTTTGGAGGCATGCTGCTATTATTATAGAGCAGACAGTAACGAACAACAGATCTTGACAAATGGTGATTTCAACGGTGTGGACTAGTTTGGGGGGGGGGATGAACGATTTGTCTTGCCAGACAGAGGAGATGTAATTCTAAACTTTTATATGGAGCAAGTCAGTGGAGATCCAAACCCTTTTCTGCAGGTTGTACCTGCTGGCACACACACAGAACTACTACTACTACTACTCAGGTATAAGGTTTGGCAAATGCCTCAGGCAAGGAAACCTCTGAGTGTTATTCAGTGTCTTTCCCCAACCTGTCCTCCAACTGAAACGTACATATAGGTCGTTTTCTGAAAACGTGACTGTGGGTGGTTTTTTTCAAACCCCTGAATGCGACGTAAAGGTAGTATTTTCCAACTCGAATATGCACAGATGTTACTGAGGGTAGGGTTAGGGCAAAAAAGACAGGGTTAGATAGTAAGAATTACCTCGCTACTGCACCGACTGCCGGTGCCGACAAAGGCGAAGCCACTTTATACAGCGTCTAAGGCGGAAGTGGTTGCTGTTATGTATACAACCGCTAGGGGCGCATGTTTTGAAAACGTAAATACAGGTCGTAATTCCTGCATACGACCTATATGTACGTTTTATTGGAGGACAGTCTCCTTTCCCCACCTTACATTTGAAAAGAGGGGAACAAAAAAAATCTGAATATCAGTATGAAATTGCTCAAAGCATAATGGAAGCAACAACTAACAAAACAAAAATGGCATTAGGGAAATAATCAAGAAAATCAGTTGGCTGAAAGTCAGTAAAAGAATAAACACCAACACTGGAATCATATCATTTTTCAAGTCATGATAATTTAATTAAACAAAACAAAATTAACATATGGATAACTGCTCATTTCGAAATGAAATGCAACTACCCAATGATTCTTTTAGATTAACCTTATCTTTATCGTTCCAAACATATGACTAAAGCAGATAACAGACAAATCACAAATCTTGGATGCTCTTGCATGTTAAGAGCAAACTTTGGCAGCGTTGTTCTTTATCAGACATTGTTATTATGGAGAAAGACACAACTTCAGCAGCAGCCACATGACATCTGTTATGGCTTTAAGAATGAAAAACAGCATTTGTTGGAGTAAAAAAAACACTGTTACCTTACACTAACAAATAACATGTATAACAACATAATAACGGGAGAGACCAAAGGGGGGAGACCCTGATGGAGCAATCTAGGCGGGGATTATGCTGCCTGCTATTTGGAAGCTGACTCACGATGCTTGCCAATGGAGCCTCTGCACTTTGGCTCCACAAACACAATTGCTGGCAAACACTGACCAGAGTGAGTAGCCATCAAGCTCTAGGGTATGGTACGGACAACAGATGTCGGGGTGTGGAAATGGGGATTCAGATGTTTTCGGGGAGAATGGAGCTATGATACCACAGAACACAATATCAGCAAACCACCAAGGCCTGGCATGTAAACACTGGCAGAGCCGCAGACAGGCAGGCAACAGAGAAAGACGGGGAGAGCAGTGCTACTAAAAGTGATTACCGACATCATCTGCGGAGGGGGCTTTTCACAGAGGGACCTGTGGATACTATGGAAATGTATAGTGTCACATGAAAATAATCAACAAAACATGGGGAAAATGCACATGTGGCTCTTGTATGGGAGAGCAGTCTGCCCACACAGTATCAAGACAGTCCTCTATCCAGATCCACATCACCACCACAGTCTAATCCTTTCTTCCTTGTGCCATTACAGACCTACCAATAAGAGGTCGCCCCAAATCCATCCTTTATTTTTTTGAGGCAAACACACAGACAAACGTTAAAGCACTCAGACAGACTCTTCTTTAACTGGTCGCATTTTACAACACGCTCTTACCCGAGGGCGGTCAAACCTCGCAAGGTGTCCTTCCTCGTCTGAAAGAGACGCACCGGGCTTTCAGTTGACTTGGCGGCACATTTAGACGCTCAGAGGAGAGCGGGGGTAAAATAAAAAAAGTTAGAGATTGAGGTTACGGTCAGGGCCAAGAAAAGGACTGAGGTTAGGGTTAGGATAAATATCCAGGTTAGGCTGTGTGAATATCCACACTCTGATTCGGTGTGCCTCTTTCAGACGTGGACATTTACTGTAAGGGACAGAGCAGCAACATATGACGCTCTCAGAAAGACAAGGGGCTGCATTAACCCCAAGTTGTCTCAGGACTATTTGAATCCCGACCGATAACTACAGTTAAGAGAGCACTAAAGTTAACAACAATCATACAGGCAATTGGGAACCGGGCCTAGAGACTGAGTCAACCACAGAAGTGGCCCACTTAGCCGGTGCACCCCCTCCGAACAATTCGTTTAAAAGGTTTCCAACCCCACGAAGTAAAGTTTCATATGACATATGGATGGATGAAAGACAGACTGCAATTTTGAGCTGTATCGAAGCACTTAGCCCTACCCCTCCACTTTGCGTGCTCATGTGTAAGTGTAGCATGTCCACATTCTTGTTGAGGTAAAAGAGGTAGGGTGAAATAAGCTAAGTGCCAGAGAAAGGACATTTTTCAGGGGCACACTTCAAACAGATTGTTATTTCCCAGAATAATGGAATCCAAAGAAACGAATGGCGCTGACATTAAACAAACAGAGTTCAGCAGGTTGCGTAGCGATACGCTAACCACAGCACAACTTGCTTCTTGTCTATTGTGCATTTTTTTCCTTGATCCAGGAAAAACACACAACATCTGCTTACGCAAAAGCCACCGGAGACTCCTGATGACGCATTGTCCCACTCCCGTAGCAGCAGGTTTTAACCACTGGCCCTTTTAACTCAGTTCCAAGGGGTAGGAGAAGAGGTGGGGGCAGAAAATTAGAAATGGAATCATGCCCAGATTTTTAATACCACTTTAACCAAATATTTACTCTGTCACATGAGCCTCACTACTTGTGGTGGCATCATGTGTCACTCCTAATTTGTACCCAGACAGGTGAGGCTGTGAAACCTGACGCATACATAGTACATCACTCACAAGCCCGATTTAAGCGTTGAATGCCAGACGCCTCACAACAGTGAGTTGGGCTGCAGACCAAACTCAAATACCATTTACACTGCATGGGAAAAGGAGACTTAATGTCAGCAATAACGTCACTGTCTATTAACCTCACTATGACCTCCAGCTATGTATCCAAAATATAATAGCTGTGGTATAAAAGATGGAGCCAGAAAGAAAGAACCCACTTTACCTACAAACTAAATGAAAGCAATTAAGTTCCTCCGACATCTCGGAGTGGATTTCCACAGGAACCTCAGCAACTCTTGGAAGTATAAAAGTATGGCACCACATAACAAGATAACTAGCGCTTACGGAGCCTGTGGGCATTCAAGCAGATGCCACAGTGTGGAAATGGGACCTCAAGCAGGCTTTGGACTCATGTTACAGCCATTTGACACAGCACTATACTACATTCAGACACAAAACCACCGGTCTCTGGGGAATGCAAGTACAAACACCCTAAAGCTGAAAATGTTTTTGGAGGAAGAGTGATCTGATACAACAGTAAGAACTAACTAACAAGCCTTAGGATAAAACGGTTAGAGGATAACAGATATAATTGTTCCGCATGAGCAAGCAAACTGATCTAAAACTCAACACAACACAACACAACACAAAGGACTGGAAATGCCTGGCCCCTGCCAGATACTAGCCACTGACCAGTGAAGCCTGGAAGCACTGACCAGATATTCAGACTGAACGGCAACATCTTTACTGCGCCATCATTCAGGGTGACACTGCACGGCTTATTAGCTGATCCTTTCAGACCGAGCGTTTGATTTATTTCTGACAAAGGCCCGCTCCGACTCCACCATAACCGATCCCCTTTATTGGGTACAGAGGACACTCTAATTAAACATCCAGTTCAGAGTGATCATTCAAAGACGGTGCTCTTCATACCTTGGCTCTAACACTTTGTTATTTAACTTGCTGTTGATAGATTCTCTTTTTCAGAGCTTTCTCTTGTTGACATGGTTGTGCGCGGGAACATCAGCCAATTATTACTGCTGTGA